>NC_052337.1:5584672-5864672 GCF_016432855.1 Salvelinus namaycush
TGGAGGACGAGTCCCCCCCCCGCCACAAACAAAGCCTTTTTTCGTCCTATTCCCTCTTCACCCTCCCCCCCCCCCCCCCCCCCTTTGCCCCCCCCCCTACTATCTCACTCCCGTCTACCCCTAGTTCTCCCCCACTCCTACTACCCACCCAAAAGCCACCCCCCCCCCCACCATGGGGAAACTTATGATAACTGGAGTAACTTCTGGTAGCAGATCAGTTCCACCAATGACATCTATAGATAACTGAGTAACTTCTGGTAGCGATCATTCCACCATGACAGACTCTATAGATAACTGAGTAACTTCTGGTAATCAGATCATTCCACCATGGACTCTATATGATAACCTAGTAACTTCTGGTAGCAGGTCATTCCACCATGACATGACTCTATAGATAACTGAGTAACTTCTGGTGCAGCAGATCATTCCACATGACATGATCTATAGATAAACTGAGTACTTCTAGTAGCAGATCATTTCAACCAGACATGACTCTATAGATACTGAGTAACTTCTGTAGCGAGCATTCCACCGATCTATAGATAACTGAGTAACTTCTGGTAGAGACCATTCCACCATGACTCTATAGATAACTGAGTAACTTCTAGTAGTCAGATCATTCCCCCCATGACATGACTCTATAGATAACTGAGTAACTTCTAGTAGCAAGATTCCCACATGACTCTATAGATAACTGAGTAACTTCTGTAGCAGATCATTCCACCATGACATGATCTTATAGATAACTGAGTAACTTCTAGTAGCAGATCATTCCACCATGACATGACTCTATAGATAACTGAGTAACTTCTAGTAGCAGTCATTCCACCATGACATGACTTATAGATAACTGAGTAATTCTGTAGCAGATCATTCCACCATGAATGACTCTATAGATAACTGAGTAACTTCTGGTAGCAGATCATTCCACCAGACTCTATAGATAACTGAGTAACTTCTGGTAGCAGATCATTCACCATGACATGACTCTAAGATACTGAGTAACTTATGGTAGCAGAGCATTCCCACCATGACTCTATAGATAACTGAGTAACTTCTGGTAGCAGATCATTCCACCATGACATGACCTTATAGATAACTGAGTAACTTCTGTTAGCAGACATTCCACCATGACTCTATAGAAACTGAGTAACTTCTGGTAGCAGATCATTCCACCATGACATGACTCTATAGATAACTGAGTAACTCTGTGCAGATCATTCCACCAACATGACTCTATAGATAACTGAGTAAACTTGGTAGCAGATCATTCCACCATGACATCATAGATAACTGAGTAACTTCTGGTAGCAGATCATTCACATGACTGACTCTATAGATAACTGAGTAACTTCTGGTAGCAGATCATTCCACATGACTCTATAGATAACTGAGTAACTTCTGGTAGCAGAGTCATTCCACCATGACATGACTCTATAGATAACCTGAGTAACTTCTGGTAGCAGATCATTCCACCATGACATGACTCTATAGATAACTGAGTAACTTCTAGTAGCAGATCATTCCACCATGACTCTATAGATAACTGAGAACTTCTGGTAGCAGAGCATTACCACCATGACTCTATAAGATAACTGAGTAACTTTGTAGCAGAGCATTCCACCATGGACTCTATAGATAACTGAGAACTTCTAGTAGCAGATCATTCCACCATGACATGACTCTATAGATAACTGAGTAACTTCTGTAGCAGATCATTCCACCATGACTCTATAGATAACTGAGTAACTTCTGGTAGCAGATCATTCCACCATGACTACTCTAATAGATAACTGAGTAACTTCTGGTACAGACATCCACCATGACAGACTCTATAGATAACTGAGTAACTTCTGTAGCAGATCATTCCACCATGACATGACTCTATAGATACTGAGTAACTTCTGGTAGCAGATCATTCCACCATGACATGACTCTATAGATAACTGAGTAACTTCTGGTAGCAGATCATTCCACCATGACTCTATAGATAACTGAGTAACTTCTGGTAGCAGATCATTCCACCATGACATGACTCTATAGATAACTGAGTAAAATTCTGGTAGCAGATCATTCCACCATGACTCTATAGATAACTGAGTAACTTCTGGTAGCAGAGCATTCCACCATGACTCTATAAGATAACTGAGTAACTTCTGGTAGCAGATCATTCCACCATGACATGACTCTATAGATATAACTGAGTAACTTCTGTAGCAGATCATTCCACCATACATGACTCTATAGATAACTGAGTAACTTCTGGTAGCAGACATTCCACCATGACATACTATAGATAACTGAGTAATTCTGTAGCAGAGCATTCCACCATGACATGACTCTATAGATAACTGAGTAATTCTGGTAGCAGAGCATTCCACCATGACATGACTCTATAGATAACTGAGAACTTCTGGTAGCAGAGCATTCCACCATGACATGACTCTATAGATAACTGAGTAACTTCTGGTAGCAGATCATTCCACATGACTCTATGATAACTGAGTAACTTTATGTAGCGAAGCATTCCACCATGACATGACTCTATAGTAACTGAGTAACTTCTGGTAGCAGAGCATTCCACCATGAACTCTATAGATAACTGAGTAACTTCTGGTAGCAGATCATTCCACCATGAAATGACTCTATAGATAACTGAGTAACCTCTGGTAGCAGATCATTTCACCATGACACGACTCTATAGATAACTGAGTAAACTTCTGGTAGAGAGCATTCCACCATGACTCTATAGATAACTGAGTAACTTCTGGTAGCAGATCATTCCACATAATGACTCTATAGATAACTGGTAACTTCTGGTAGCAGATCATTCCACCATGACTTATAGATAACTGAGTAACTTCTGGTAGCAGACATTCCACCATGACATGACTCTATAGATAACTGAGTAACTTCTAGTAGCAGATCATTCCACCATGACTTATAGATAACTGAGTAACTTCTGGTAGCAGAGCATTCCACCCATGACTCTATAGATAACTGAGTAACTTCTTGTACAGATCATTCCACCATGACTCTATAGATAACTGAGTAACTTCTGGTAGCAGATCATTCCACCATACATGACTCTATAGATAACTGAGTAACTTCTGGTAGCAGAGCATTCCACCACATGATCTATAGATAACTGAGTAACTTCTGGTAGCAGACATCCACCATGACATATCTATAGATAACTGAGTAACTTCTGTAGCAAGAATTCCACCATGACATGACTCTATAGATAACTGAGGAACTTCTGGTAGCAGTCATTCACCATGACATGACTCTATAGATAACTGAGTAACTTCTGGTAGCAGAGCATTCCACCATGACATGTCTATAGATAACTGAGTAACTTCTGGTAGCAGACATTCCACCATACATGACTCTATAGATAACTGAGTAACTTCTGGTAGCAGATCATTCCACCAGACATGGACTCTATAGATAAACTGAGTAAATTCTGGTAGCAGAGCATTCCACCATGATGACTCTATAGATAACTGAGTAACTCTGGTAGAGAGCATTCCACCATGACATGACTCTATAGAAACTGAGTAACTTCTGGTAGCAGATCATTCCACATGACATGACTCTAGATAACTGAGTAACTTCTGGTAGCAGACATTCCACCATGAATGACTCTATAGATAATGAGTAACTTTGGTAGCAGATCATTCCACCATGAACTCTATAGATAACTGAGTAACTTCTGGTAGCAGATCATTCCACCATGACTCTATAGTAAACTGAGTAACTTCTGGTAGCAGACATTCCACCATGACATGAACTCTATAGATAACTGAGTAACTTCTGGTAGCAGACATTCACCATGACTCTATAGATAACTGAGTAACTTCTGGTAGCAGATCATTCCACCATGACTCTATAGATAACTGAGTAACTTCTGTAGCAGATCATTCCACCATGACATGACTCTATAGATAAACTGGAGTAACTTCTGTAGCAGAGCATTCCACCATGACTATATAGATAACTGAGTAACTTCTGGTACAGATCATTCCACCATGACTCTATAGATAAACTGAGTAACTTTGGTAGCGATCATTCCACCATAACATGACTCTATAGATAACTGAGTACTTCTGGTACAGAGTCATTCCACCATGACATGACTCTATAGATAACTGAGTAACTTCTGGTAGCAGAGCATTCCACCATGACATGACTCTATAGATAACTGAGTAACTTCTGGTAGCAGATCATCCACCATGACATGACTCTATAGATAACTGAGTAACTTCTGGTAGCAGATCATTTCCACCATGACATGAATCTATAGATAACTGAGTAACTTCTGGTAGCAGATCATTCCACATGACATGACTCTATAGATAACTGAGTAACTTCTGGTAGCAGTCATTCCACCATGACATGACTCTATAGATAACTGAGTAACTCTGGTAGCAGATCATTCCACCATGACATGACTCTATAGATAACTGAGTAACTTCTGGTAGCATAGCATTCCCACATGACATGACTCTATAGATAAATGAGTAACTTCTGGTAGCAGATCATTCCACCATGACATGACTCTATAGATAACTGAGTAAATTCTGGTAGCAGATCATCACCATGACATGACTTATAGATAAATGAGTAACTTCTGGTAGCAGAGCATTCCACCAGACATGACTTTCTATAGATAACTGAGTAACTTCTGGTAGCAGATCATTCCACCATGACTCTATAGATAACTGAGTAACTTCTGGTAGCAGATCATTCCACCATGACATGACTCTATAGATAACTGAGTAACTTCTGGTAGCAGATCATTCCACACATGACTCTATAGATAACTGAGTAACTTCTGGTAGCAGAGCATTTCCCACCATGACTCTATAGATAAACTGAGTAACTTCTGGTAGCAGATCATTCCACCATGACATGACTCTATAGATAAATGAGTAACTTCTGGTAGCAGATCATTCCACCATGACTCTATAGATAACTGAGTAACTTCTGGTAGCAGATCATTCACCATGACTCTATAGATAACTGAGTAACTTTGGTAGCAGAGATCATTCCACCATGGACTCTATAGATAACTGAGTAACTTCTGGTACAGGCATTCCACCATGACTCTATAGATAACTGAGAACTTCTGGTAGCAGACATTCACCATACATGACTCTATAGATAACTGGAAACTTCTGGTAAGCAGATCATTCACCATACATGACTCTATAGATAACTGAGGAACTCTGGGAGCAGACATTCCACCATACATGACTCTATAGATAACTGAGAACCTTGGTAGCAGATCATTCCACCATAACATGACTCTATAGATAAACTGAGAACTCTGGTAGAGATCCTTCCACCATTAACATGACTCTATAGATAACTGAGTAATTCTGGTAGCAGATCATTCCACCAAGATGACTCTATAGATAACTGAGTAACTTCTGGTACAGGGTCATTCCACCAATGACTCTATAGATAAATGAGTAACTTCTGTTAGCAGGAGCATTCCACCATGACTCATAGATAACTGAGTAACTTCTGGTAGCAGATCATTCCACCATGACATGACTCTATATATAACTGAGTAACTTCTGGTAGCAGAAGCATTCACCACATGACTCTATAGATAACTGATAACTTCTGGTAGCAGAGCATTCCACCATGACATGACTCTATAGATAACTGAGTAACTCTGGTAGCAGACATTCACCATGAACATGATCTATAGATAACTGAGTAACTTTGGTAGCAGATCATTCCACCATGACATGACTCTATAGATAAATGAGTACTTCTGGTAGCAGATCATCCACCATGACATGATCTATAGATAACTGAGTAACTTCTGGTAGTCAGAGTCATTCCACCATGACATGACTCTATAGATAAACTGAGTAACTTCTGGTAGCAGATCATTCCACCATGACATGACTCTATAGATAAATGAGTAACTTCTGGTAGCAGAGCATTCCACATGACTCTATAGATAACTGAGTAACTTCTGGTAGCAGATCATTCCACCATGACATGACTCTATAGATAACTGAAGTAACTTCTGGTAGCAGAGCATTCCACCAGACATGACTCTATAGATAATTCGAGTAACTTCTGGTAGCAGATCATTCCACCATGACTCTATAGATAACTGAGGAACTTCTGGTAGCAGACATTCCACCATGACATGACTCTATAGATAAACTGAGTAACTTCTGGTAGCAGAGCATTCCACCATGAATGACTCTATAGATAACTGAGTAACTTCTGGTAGCAGAGCATTCACACATGACTCTATAGATAAATGAGAACTTCTGGTAAGCAAGGATCATTCACCATGACATGACTCTATAGATAACTGAGTAACTTCTGGTAGCAGATCATTCCACCAGCATGACTCTATAGATAAACTGAGTAACTTCTGGTAGCAGATCATTCCACCATGACTGACTCTATAGATAAACTGAGTAACTTCGGTAGCAGATCATTCCACCATACATGATTATAGATAACTGAGTAACTTCTGGTAGCAGATCATTCCACCATGACATGATCTATAGATAACTGAGTAACTTATGGTACAGATCATTCCACCATGACTCTATAGATAACTGAGGTAACTCTGGTAGCAGATCATTCACCATGACATGACTCTATAGATAACTGAGTAACTTCTGGTAGCAGATCATTCCACCATGACATGATCTATAGATAACTGAGGAACTTCTGGTAGCAGATCATTCCACCATGACATGACTCTATAGATAACTGAGTAACTTCTTGTAGCAGATCATTCCACCATGACATCTATAGATAACTGAGTAACTTTGGTAGCAGATCATTCCACCATTGACATGACTCTATAGATAACTGAGTAACCTCTGGTAGCAGATCATTCACCAGACAGACTCTATAGATAACTGAGTAACTTCTGGTAGCAGACATTCCACCATACATGACTCTATAGATAATGAGTAACTTCTGGTAGCAGACATTCCACCATGACATGACTCTATAGATAACTGAGTAACTTCTGGTAGCAGATCATTCCACCATGACATGACTTATAGATAACTGAGTAACTTTGGTAGCAGATCATTCACCAACATGACTCTATAGATAACTGAGTAACTTCTGGTAGCAGATCATTCCACCATGACATGATCTATAGATAACTGAGTAACTCTGGTAGCAGACATTCCACCATGACATGACTCTATAGATAACTGAGTAACTTCTGGTAGCAGATCATTCCACCATGGACTCTATAGATAACTGAGTAACTTCTGGTAGCAGACATTCCACCAGACATGACTCTATAGATAACTGAGTAACTTCTGGTAGCAGATCATTCCACCATGACTCTATAGATAACTGAGTAACTTTCGGTAGCAGACATTCCACCATGACAGACTCTATAGATAACTGAGTAACTTCTGGTAGCAGACATTCCACCATGACATGACTCTATAGATAACTGAGTAACTTCTGTAGCAGATCATTCCACATGACCTATAGATAAACTGAGTAACCTTGGTAGCAGAGCATTCCACCATGACCGATCTATAGATAACTGAGTAACTTCTGGTAGCAGAGCATTCCACCATGGACTCTATAGATAACTGAGTAACTTCTGGTAGCAGATCATTCCACCATGACATGACTCTATAGATAACTGAGTAAAATTCTGGTAGCAGATCATTCCACACATGACTCTATAGATAACTGAGTAAATTCTGGGAGCAGATTATTCCACCATACATGACTCTATAGATAACTGAGTAACTTCTGGTAGCGATCATTCACCATACATGACTTATAGATAACTGAGTAACTCTGGTAGCAGATCATTCCACCATATGACTCTATAGATAACTGAGTAACTTCTGGTAGCAGACATTCCACCATGACTCTATAGATAACTGAGTAAACTTCTGGTAGCAGATCATTCACCATGACGACTCTAATGATAACTGAGTAACTTCTGGTAGCAGTACATTCCACCGACATGACTCTATAGATAACTGAGTAACTTCTGGTAGCAGAGATTCCCACCATGACATGACTCTTAGATAAATGAGTAACTTGGGCAAGATCATTCCACCATAACATGACTCTATAGATAACTGAGTAACTTCTGGTAGCAGATCATTCCACCATGACTCTATAGATAAAACTGAGTAACTTCTGGTAGCAGATCATTCCACCATGATGACTCTATAGATAACTGAGTAACTTCTGGTAGCAGATCATTCCACCATGAACAGTGATCTCTATAGATAACTGAGTAACTTCTGTAGCAGATCATTCCACCATGACTCTATAGATAACTGAGTAACTTCTGGTAGCAGATCATTCCACCATGACTCTATAGATAACTGAGTAACTTCTGGTAGCAGATCATCCACAGCATGACTCTATAGATAACTGATGTAACTTCGGTAGACAGAGTCATTTCCACATGACATGACTCCTATAGGGGGATTGTACAATAGATAACTGAGTAACTTTGGTAGCAGATCATTCCACCATGACTCTATAGATAACTGAGTAACTTCTGGTAGCAGATCATTCCCCATGACATGCTATAGATAACTGAGTAACTTCTGGTAGCAGATCATTCCACCATGACTCTATAGATAACTGAGTAACTTCTGGTAGCAGAGCATTCCACCATGACTCTATAGATAACTTAGTAACTTCTGGTAGCAGATCATTCCACCATGACATGACTCTATAGATAACTGAGTAACTTCTGGTAGCAGATCATTCCACCATGACTCTATAGATAACTGAGTAACTTCTGGTAGCAGATCATTCCACCATGACTCTATAGATAACTGAGTAACTTCTGGTAGCAGATCATTCCACCATGACTCTATAGATAACTGAGTAACTTCTGGTATCAGGTCATTCCACCATGACTCTATAGATAACTGAGGAACTTCTGGTAGCAGATCATTCCACCATAACATGACTCTATAGATAACTGAGGAACCTCTGGTAGCAGATCATTCCACCATAACATGACTCTATAGATAACTGAGGAACCTCTGGTAGCAGATCATTCCACCATAACATGACTCTATAGATAACTGAGGAACCTCTGGTAGCAGATCATTCCACCATAACATGACTCTATAGATAACTGAGTAACTTCTGGTAGCAGATCATTCCACCATGACATGACTCTATAGATAACTGAGTAACTTCTGGTAGCAGAGCATTCCACCATGACTCTATAGATAACTGAGTAACTTCTGGTAGCAGATCATTCCACCATGACATGACTCTATAGATAACTGAGTAACTTCTGGTATCAGGTCATTCCACCATGACACTATAGATAACTGAGTAACTTCTGGTAGCAGAGCATTCCACCATGACATGACTCTATAGATAACTGAGTAACTTCCTGGTAGCAGATCATTCCACCATGACTCTATAGATAACTGAGTAACTTCTGGTAGCAGAGCATTCCACCATGACTCTATAGATAACTGAGTAACTTCTGGTAGCAGAGCATTCCACCATGACATGACTCTATAGATAACTGAGTAACTTCTGGTAGCAGAGCATTCCACCATGACATGACTCTATAGATAACTGAGTAACTTCTGGTAGCAGATCATTCCACCATAACATGACTCTATAGATAACTGAGTAACTTCTGGTAGCAGATCATTCCACCATGACATGATTCTATAGATAACTGAGTAACTTCTGGTATCAGGTCATTCCACCATGACTCTATAGATAACTGAGTAACTTCTGGTAGCAGATCATTCCACCATGACATGACTCTATAGATAACTGAGTAACTTCTGGTAGCAGAGCATTCCACCATGACTCTATAGATAACTGAGTAACTTCTGGTAGCAGATCATTCCACCATGACATGACTCTATAGATAACTGAGTAACTTCTGGTAGCAGAGCATTCCACCATGACATGACTCTATAGATAACTGAGTAACTTCTGGTAGCAGATCATTCCACCATGACATGACTCTATAGATAACTGAGTAACTTCTGGTAGCAGATCATTCCACCATGACATGACTCTATAGATAACTGAGTAACTTCTGGTAGCAGAGCATTCCACCATGACATGACTCTATAGATAACTGAGTAACTTCTGGTAGCAGAGCATTCCACCATGACTCTATAGATAACTGAGTAACTTCTGGTAGCAGATCATTCCACCATGACATGACTCTATAGATAACTGAGTAACTTCTGGTAGCAGAGCATTCCACCATGACATGACTCTATAGATAACTGAGTAACTTCTGGTAGCAGATCATTCCACCATGACATGACTCTATAGATAACTGAGTAACTTCTGGTAGCAGATCATTCCACCATAACATGATTCTATAGATAACTGAGTAACTTCTGGTAGCAGATCATTCCACCATGACATGATTCTATAGATAACTGAGTAACTTCTGGTATCAGGTCATTCCACCATGACTCTATAGATAACTGAGTAACTTCTGGTAGCAGATCATTCCACCATAACATGACTCTATAGATAACTGAGTAACTTCTGGTAGCAGATCATTCCACCATGACATGACTCTATAGATAACTGAGTAACTTCTGGTAGCAGATCATTCCACCATGACATGACTCTATAGATAACTGAGTAACTTCTGGTAGCAGATCATTCCACCATGACTCTATAGATAACTGAGTAACTTCTGGTAGCAGATCATTCCACCATGACATGACTCTATAGATAACTGAGTAACCTCTGGTAGCAGATCATTCCACCATGACATGACTCTATAGATAACTGAGTAACTTCTGGTAGCAGAGCATTCCACCATGACATGACTCTATAGATAACTGAGTAACTTCTGGTAGCAGAGCATTCCACCATGACATGACTCTATAGATAACTGAGTAACTTCTGGTAGCAGATCATTCCACCATGACATGACTCTATAGATAACTGAGTAACTTCTGGTAGCAGAGCATTCCACCATGACATGACTCTATAGATAACTGAGTAACTTCTGGTAGCAGATCATTCCACCATGACATGACTCTATAGATAACTGAGTAACCTCTGGTAGCAGAGCATTCCACCATGACATGACTCTATAGATAACTGAGTAACTTCTGGTAGCAGAGCATTCCACCATGACTCTATAGATAACTGAGTAACTTCTGGTAGCAGAGCATTCCACCATGACATGACTCTATAGATAACTGAGTAACTTCTGGTAGCAGAGCATTCCACCATGACTCTATAGATAACTGAGTAACTTCTGGTAGCAGAGCATTCCACCATGACATGACTCTATAGATAACTGAGTAACTTCTGGTAGCAGAGCATTCCACCATGACATGACTCTATAGATAACTGAGTAACTTCTAGTAGCAGATCATTCCACCATGACTATAGATAACTGAGTAACCTCTGGTAGCAGAGCATTCCACCATGACATGACTATAGATAACTGAGTAACTTCTGGTAGCAGAGCATTCCACCATGACTCTATAGATAACTGAGTAACTTCTGGTAGCAGATCATTCCACCATGACATGACTCTATAGATAACTGAGTAACTTCTGGTAGCAGATCATTCCACCATAACATGACTCTATAGATAACTGAGTAACTTCTGGTAGCAGATCATTCCACCATAACATGACTCTATAGATAACTGAGTAACTTCTGGTAGCAGATCATTCCACCATAACATGACTCTATAGATAACTGAGTAACTTCTGGTAGCAGATCATTCCACCATAACATGACTCTATAGATAACTGAGTAACTTCTGGTAGCAGAGCATTCCACCATGACTCTATAGATAACTGAGTAACTTCTGGTAGCAGATCATTCCACCATGACATGACTCTATAGATAACTGAGTAACTTCTGGTAGCAGAGCATTCCACCATGACATGACTCTATAGATAACTGAGTAACTTCTGGTAGCAGAGCATTCCACCATGACATGACTCTATAGATAACTGAGTAACTTCTGGTAGCAGATCATTCCACCATAACATGACTCTATAGATAACTGAGTAACTTCTGGTAGCAGATCATTCCACCATGACTCTATAGATAACTGAGTAACTTCTGGTAGCAGATCATTCCACCATGACTCTATAGATAACTGAGTAACTTCTGGTAGCAGATCATTCCACCATAACATGACTCTATAGATAACTGAGTAACTTCTGGTAGCAGATCATTCCACCATGACTCTATAGATAACTGAGTAACTTCTGGTAGCAGATCATTCCACCATGACTCTATAGATAACTGAGTAACTTCTGGTAGCAGATCATTCCACCATGACATGACTCTATAGATAACTGTGTAACTTCAGGTAGCAGAGCATTCCACCATGACATGACTCTATAGATAACTGAGTAACTTCTGGTAGCAGATCATTCCACCATGACTCTATAGATAACTGAGTAACTTCTGGTAGCAGATCATTCCACCATGACTCTATAGATAACTGAGTAACTTCTGGTAGCAGATCATTCCACCATGACATGACTCTATAGATAACTGAGTAACTTCTGGTAGCAGATCATTCCACCATGACTCTATAGATAACTGAGTAACTTCTGGTAGCAGATCATTCCACCATGACTCTATAGATAACTGAGTAACTTCTAGTAGCAGATCATTCCACCATGACTCTATAGATAACTGAGTAACTTCTGGTAGCAGAGCATTCCACCATGACATGACTCTATAGATAACTGAGTAACTTCTGGTAGCAGATCATTCCACCATGACATGATTCTATAGATAACTGAGTAACTTCTGGTAGCAGATCATTCCACCATGACATGACTCTATAGATAACTGAGTAACTTCTGGTAGCAGATCATTCCACCATGACTCTATAGATAACTGAGTAACTTCTGGTAGCAGATCATTCCACCATAACATGACTCTATAGATAACTGAGTAACTTCTGGTAGCAGATCATTCCACCATGACATGATTCTATAGATAACTGAGTAACTTCTGGTAGCAGATCATTCCACCATGACATGACTCTATAGATAACTGAGTAACTTCTGGTAGCAGATCATTCCACCATGACTCTATAGATAACTGAGTAACTTCTGGTAGCAGATCATTCCACCATAACATGACTCTATAGATAACTGAGTAACTTCTGGTAGCAGATCATTCCACCATGACTCTATAGATAACTGAGTAACTTCTGGTAGCAGATCATTCCACCATGACTCTATAGATAACTGAGTAACTTCTGGTAGCAGATCATTCCACCATGACATGATTCTATAGATAACTGAGTAACTTCTGGTAGCAGATCATTCCACCATGACATGACTCTATAGATAACTGAGTAACTTCTGGTAGCAGATCATTCCACCATGACTCTATAGATAACTGAGTAACTTCTGGTAGCAGATCATTCCACCATGACATGACTCTATAGATAACTGAGTAACTTCTGGTAGCAGATCATTCCACCATGACTCTATAGATAACTGAGTAACTTCTGGTAGCAGATCATTCCACCATGACTCTATAGATAACTGAGTAACTTCTGGTAGCAGATCATTCCACCATAACATGATTCTATAGATAACTGAGTAACTTCTGGTAGCAGATCATTCCACCATGACTCTATAGATAACTGAGTAACTTCTGGTAGCAGATCATTCCACCATGACTCTATAGATAACTGAGTAACTTCTGGTAGCAGAGCATTCCACCATGACATGACTCTATAGATAACTGAGTAACTTCTGGTAGCAGATCATTCCACCATAACATGACTCTATAGATAACTGAGTAACTTCTGGTAGCAGAGCATTCCACCATGACATGACTCTATAGATAACTGAGTAACTTCTGGTAGCAGATCATTCCACCATGACATGACTCTATAGATAACTGAGTAACTTCTGGTAGCAGATCATTCCACCATGACTCTATAGATAACTGAGTAACTTCTGGTAGCAGAGCATTCCACCATGACATGACTCTATAGATAACTGAGTAACTTCTGGTAGCAGATCATTCCACCATGACTCTATAGATAACTGAGTAACCTCTGGTAGCAGAGCATTCCACCATGACTCTATAGATAACTGAGTAACTTCTGGTATCAGGTCATTCCACCATGACATGACTCTATAGATAACTGAGTAACTTCTAGTAGCAGATCATTCCACCATGACATGACTCTATAGATAACTGAGTAACTTCTGGTAGCAGAGCATTCCACCATGACATGACTCTATAGATAACTGAGTAACTTCTAGTAGCAGATCATTCCACCATGACATGACTCTATAGATAACTGAGTAACTTCTGGTAGCAGGTCATTCCACCATGACTCTATAGATAACTGAGTAACTTCTGGTAGCAGATCATTCCACCATGACATGACTCTATAGATAACTGAGTAACTTCTGGTAGCAGATCATTCCACCATGACTCTATAGATAACTGAGTAACTTCTGGTAGCAGATCATTCCACCATGACATGACTCTATAGATAACTGAGTAACTTCTGGTAGCAGATCATTCCACCATGACTCTATAGATAACTGAGTAACTTCTGGTAGCAGATCATTCCACCATGACATGACTCTATAGATAACTGAGTAACTTCTGGTATCAGGTCATTCCACCATGACTCTATAGATAACTGAGTAACTTCTGGTAGCAGAGCATTCCACCATGACATGACTCTATAGATAACTGAGTAACTTCTGGTATCAGGTCATTCCACCATGACTCTATAGATAACTGAGTAACTTCTGGTAGCAGAGCATTCCACCATGACTCTATAGATAACTAAGTGAAGATCTGTTTATGGTTTGGGTACCGTTAAGGAACCCATAGTGGTGTGTCTGGTGAGGTATGTCTGTCTGTTTAAAATAGATTATACAAGTGTTAAGGCATTTTCAACACACAAATGTTTCTTAAAAAGACTAGAAGAGATGTACATTTTTCCTCAACCATGAAAAACTATCACGCAAGTTGTTCATGTTAGTTCTGTGTGTGCAGTTCAGAGTAAAGCGTACTGCTTTGTCGTGAGCCAGCGGCAGCTTTGCTGCACTTGACCATATTACCAGACGGTAATCAGGTTGGGACCAGACCACAGCCTGAACAACTAGTACAGTTGATTTTTGTGTCAAAAATGCAACATATATTTTATAAACAGACATTCTTCTCCCCATCTTCACAACTACTTTGTCAATATGACTTAACCATGATAACTGACCATCCAATGTTATACCTAGGAGTTCAACTTCCTCAACTTCCTCAGTGGCCACACCCTTACACACAACTCCTCTTGAGGTTTAGGTCTTAGAGAATGTTTTGAACCAAATACAATGCCTTTAGTTTTAGATGTATTTAAGACCCGTTTATTGTTAATTACCCATTTTGACACTGACTGCAACTCCCTGCTAAGAGTGTCAGTGAGCTCACTGGCTAGAGGTGCTGATGTGTAGAGTGTTCAATCATCAGCATTCGCAGTCATTTTAGCTTCTTGTAAGACCAGTGGCAAATAATTGGTAAAAATAGAGAAGAGGAACGGCCCAATGTAACTGCCCTGAGGGACACCGCACTGTAGATATCTGATGTTAGAGACGCTTCCATTGAATAACACTCTCTGGGTTCTATTGGATAAATAACTCTCCAACCATGTGATGACAGGTGATGTCAAGTTTTTTTTTTCAATAACAATTTATGATCAATAACAATTTATGATCAATAACATCAAAGGCTGCACTGAAATCTAACAATACAGCTCCAACTATTTGTATTTTGAATTTATTAAGGATCCCCATTTGCTGCTGTCAAAGCAGAAGCTACTCCTTCTGGGGTCCAGCAACATTAAACAGTTATATAGAGTTTAAAATAGTACATAACATTTCATAACACTATCATGTGATTATCCATTTATTTTAGCCAGTCATCTTATTATCCATTTCTTTTAGCCAGTCATCTGTGTCAGTGCAGTACAAGTTGAGTGCCCTTCCCTATATGCATGCTGAAAGTCAGTAGTTCATTTGTCACAAGTTATTCCTGTCACAAGTCATGTGACAGGAAGATCGTGGGAGAGATGGGTTGTGTGTGTACACTTGGTGCTGTATAATATGCATACTGTTGAGGTTGTGGTTAGCTTGTATGTACAGTACTGTGTGTTTGTGAAAATGTGTGTATTTGGGCATGTGCTTGCCATCTACTAGGGCAGGGGTGTGTGTGTGGTGTGTGGTGTGTGAAACTTCCTGCTAGCCTATAAGCACAGTACGCATACGGCATATGCAAGGTGTATTGTGTGTGTGTGTGTGTGTCAAACTTCCTGCTAGGCTACAAGCACAGTACGCATACGGCATATGCAAGGTGTATTGTGTGTGTGTGTGTGTGTGTGTGTGTGTGTGTGCGTGTGTGTGTGTGTGTGTGTGTGTGTCAAACTTCCTGCTAGGCTACAAGCACAGTACGCATACGGCATATGCAAGGCGTATTGTGTGTGTATTGTGTGTGTGTGTGTGTGTGTGTGAGTGTGTGTGACTCTCACCGTCTCTCCGGGCAGGGGTTTGAGTTTGCCATCGCCAGCTGAGGCCTTGGCCTCCACCATGTCTTTCTCCAGGCCTCGGACCACCGTCAGAGCATTGTCGATCTCCAGAGGACCACATGCTTCCTGTGCCTGGATCACGACAGGACGTCAACACAGGAAGTGGAGAAAGGGAAGACAGAACAGAATAGGGACCCCATATTGGGCAAGACCGGGCCTGCTAAACCTCTAACTCTAGTGCTATATTACCGTGGTGTTACTCAAGTTAGCTATGGAGTGAGCTAGCTAATTCCAACTAGCTAAACTGCTAACACAGTGTGTCAGCTAGTTACGGAGCAAGCTACTGTAGCTAGCTAATTCCACTAGCTAAACTGCTAACACAGTATTTTAGCTAGTTACAGGGCAAGCTACTGTAACTCGCTAATTTCTCAAACTAAACCGCTAATACAGTGTCTCAGCTAAATGGAGCAAGCTAGCTAGCTAATTCCACTAGCGAAAGCGCTAACAAGGTCAAACAACAGGTCCTTGTTGAGTGCGTTTGGGGGATGTTTGGTACCTTCTGTGCGGCCGTGCGGAGCTCGGCAAGGGCAGTGGCCAGGTTCTTGGCACACTGGCTGAGTTGCATGGCAGAAGCCTGGTCGCCAATGGTAGGTACTGTGGCCTTGGCAGCCGTCACCATCTTGGCACCAGGCTGAGGGCGGAGTGGATGGAGGAAGGAAAGGGTTAACTTGTTTATTTCTACAAAGGTGCATGCTACTAAAACATTGTTCCGGTGTAGTTTGTAATAAATCAAATTGGCTACAGTAGATTTCAGAGGACAAGCTTCCTTGTTTTGTGTCATATTCCTTTTAGGCAAGCATCCTTCTTTGCGAAAGTATATCAGAATCAGAAGAAAAAAAACATTATGAGTGCAGGGCAGAGATGAGGGTCTCACCAGGAGGAAGTTCTGGCCGGCCCCGATGAGGGTGAGCTGGGCACTGGGGCTGTCGGGCTGGGACTGGCTGCCACGCACCCCCTGGACCAGCTGAGGGATCTGGTCTGCCACCACCTGACACACACACCAACAGATCGGCCACTTAATGACACTATCAACCAACCAATCAAATGGAAAATGTGTAGTTCGGTCAAGGTAAAAACAATAACATACACTTAAGCACACACACTATCAAAATCACAATGCTCTATTCTCATTCTTACAGTGCAATGAAGCAATCACTGCTTACATGACTGCATACATCACTGCTCACATGACTGCATACATCACTGCTCACATGACTGCATACATGGCAAATCACAAGCTCAGTGTATAGAAAGGGGATATTTCCACACTCATGTTCAGAGTACAATGAAGAACACCTGAACTACAATCTAACTCAGAATGGCAAAGTCAAAAATATTTTCTTTGAGATTTACAACAGTAATTGTACCCCTGAGAGAGAGAAAGAAAAATAGAAAGAGAGAGAACGAGAGAGAGAGAGAAAAAGAGAGCGAGAGAAAATTAGAGAAAGAAGGCATGACACTCGTACTCAGTGACCTATGCCTGACCCCACAGGACCAGAAACCAGGAAGAGTGATGGTTGGGTTGTCATGGCAGCGGAGCTCTCACCTTGCAGCTCTGGACGAGCTGCTGCTGGGCTGCTGGGTTCTTATTGGACGAGGCGGCGTGCTGGGCGGCGGCTATAGTCTGAGTGGCGGCCGCGGCGGCCTGCTTAGCTGCGTTCTGACAGGAAACGAAGTGTGAAAAAAAAAAAGACTGTCAGTTTAGTTTCAACTTAGGTTTCCAAACCGATGTGCTTGGTGCTAACTAACACCAGGGTTGGTTAATTTCAGCAATGCATACATTAAGGTTAAGTTTATCAAATTTGTCAAATGCAAGCAATAAAACAAATCAATCTTAGCAATCATGATGCTGCGCACAAATAATCAAAATGACAGGCTACTTTGACACTGACATCAATAAAAACAACCTTGTCTTGAATCCATCAATAGTGAGCTGTGTGTGCAGACGCACATATTGTAGGCTACAACCGGAGGAGGAAATGATGATCCTAAAAATGCTTTCCAGTTTCACTGACTCAGCCAATGATGCACCGGTCACTTGCCGGTGATGGCTGATGCGTTCGTGCCAAAAGCCTGTCTCTCTTGCTTTACTTTGTAAACAATATTTGGAAGTTGATCTAATATTTTGGTAGCCTACAGCATACGGATTAGCCTCTTGTCTTTTCAGCAGTAGACATTTGCTTTCCAACCTGTGATTTCCCACGATTGTAATATTGCGGAAGGCTTGTTTTGCTGTTCACTGACAGATTCACCGCCAGTCATTAGTTCTGCTTAGGCAAGTCAGACAGTCATAAGTTCTGCTTAGGCAAGTCAGACAGTCATAAGTTCTGCTTAGGCAAGTCAGACAATCATAAGTTCTGCTTAGGCAAGTCAGACAGTCATAAGTTCCGTTTAGTTCTGCATCTTGCCTATGCCGTTCGGCCAACGCTCATTCATATATCTTTATGTACATATTCTTATTCATCCCTTTACACATGGGTGTATAAGGTAGTTGTCGTGAAATTGTTAGATTACTTGTTAGATATTACTGCATGGTCGGAACTAGAAGCACAAGCATTTCGCTACACTCGCATTAACATCTGCTAACCATGTGTATGTGACAAATAACATTTGATTTAGACAAGTCAGACAGTCATAAGTTCTGTTTAGACAAGTCAGACAGTCATAAGTTCTGCTTAGACAAGTCACGGCCATTCATAAGTTCTACAAACCTCCCTCTCAGTTACAAAGCTTTTTTGTGGGCCTACGATATCACTTAACACTAGGGCAGCATCCCACATAACACCCTGTTTCCTTACATATGGCTCTGGTCAAAAGTAGCGCACCATGGGCCCTGTGGGCTTTGGTCAAAAGTAGTGCACTATATAGGGAACAGGGTGCTATTTGGGACGCATCCTAGAACTAGCTGCTGGGCACCAGCAGAGGTGGTTGTATGGCAGAGAGAGAGGTGGTTGTATGGCAGAGAGAGAGGTGGTTGTATGGCAGAGAGAGAGGTGGTTGTATGGCAGAGAGAGAGGTGGTTGTATGGCAGAGAGAGGTGGTTGTATGGCAGAGAGAGGTGGTTGTATGGCAGAGAGAGGTGGTTGTATGGCAGAGAGAGAGGTGGTTGTATGGCAGAGAGAGAGGTGGTTGTATGGCAGAGAGAGAGGTGGTTGTATGGCAGAGAGAGGTGGTTGTATGGCAGAGAGAGGTGGTTGTATGGCAGAGAGAGAGGTGGTTGTATGGCAGAGAGAGAGGTGGTTGTATGGCAGAGAGAGGTGGTTGTATGGCAGAGAGAGAGGTGGTTGTATGGCAGAGATAGGTGATTGAACATGCATCTGATATTTATTTTTATGTAACCTTTATTTAACGAGGCAAGGTTAAGAACAAATTCTTATTTACAATGACGGCCTACCCCGGCCAAACCCTAACCCGGACAACGCTGGGCCAATTGTGCGCCGCCCTATGGGACTCCCAATCACGGCCGGGTTGTGATACAGCCTGGAATCGAACCAGGGTCTGTAGTAACGCCTCTAGCACTGAGATGCAGTGCCTTAGACCGCTGCACCACTCAAGGGCTTCTTACTTATTTGGCTGTTATGGGAAGCCACCTTTTACACTACTGCTACTCTCTGTTCATCATATATGCATAGTCACTTTAACCATACCTACATGTACATACTACCTCAATCAGCCTGACTAACCGGTGTCTGTAGCCTTGCTACTCTTATTTTCAAATGTATTTTTACTGTTGTTTTATTTCTTTACTTACCCACCCACCCACACACACACACATTTTTTTTGCACTATTGGTTAGAGCCTGTAAGTAAGCATTTCACTGTAAGGTCTACACCTGTTGTATTCGGCGCACGTGACAAATAAACTTTGATTTGACTTGTGTGGTTGCTATGAGAAGCCGAGATGTTTTATTATTTTTACTTCCATGAAAACAAGGCTTAACACTGAGAGAGACTAAGATACGTTTTCACTCTAGGGCTCTTGGGTAAGAGGCTTGAATCGAGAGTATTTCCGCCTGTTTAAAAGACCCACCTCTTCTCCTAAAATTGTCTCTAACGTTTTACATCATAAACGGTTTGATATTCATGATACTGTCTTATTGATATTGCTGGAAAAGGAATTTTCACTCTAAAGAAGTACCCATGTGTACCTTTAACTAGTTCCTTTAACTAGAGCCTGTTTGTTGTGGTCAGGTCAGGTGGTCTTGAAAAACTCCTGGCCCTAGTAGTAATGTGTAATGTTAAAATATCTAAATGGCCATACACTTTGAAAGTCAGCATTTCCCCTAGTTTAATTTCCAGGCGGAAAGTACCAGTCTCTTTTAAGCAGGGGGGTGTAACAAAGTTAGGAGGGGGGCCCACCCAATCCAATCTATATAACGACGGGAGAAACACTGGTTGAGATCCAGTAATATCAAGAGAAGGATGTCTGACTGTGTCCTCACCTCCAGCTTGTTGACCAGCCTCTTCTTGATGGCATTCTGGGCAGCCGCGTTGGTGGCCATGCGTAGACCCTCTGCTGCCTCCCTCAGTCTCTGCTGCTGCTCCTCACTGTCCGGGTTGGCGGCTGCGCCCTGCACACACATCAGCACGTTAATGTCACAAGTGGGATCTGAACCCCGTTCTCCCGCTGGGGAAACCAGCATCATAACCATTAGACCAAGAGGATATTCCACCCGCATGCGAGCACACTGAGGAAGTTGCTAACTAAATCCTCAATACAGCAGACTTAAACTTAAATAAGACTAAACAACAATTTTTTTTTTTAAACACAGAAACTATGCACACACACACACACACACCACACACCACACACACACACACACACACACACACGCACACACACACACAGCTCCTAAAAGGAGGCCTCTCCATTCCTCCAGCCACGCTCATAAATCCTCAACGGTGGAACGGGGGACCGGATGGGAACAGTAGCTCATATGGAACAGACCTTGGTGGAACGGGGGACCGGATGGGAACAGTAGCTCATATGGAACAGACCTTGGTGGAACGGGGGACCGGATGGGAACAGTAGCTCATGTGGAACAGACCTTGGTGGAACGGGGGACCGGATGGGAACAGTAGCTCATATGGAACAGACCTTGGTGGAACGGGGGACCGGATGGGAACAGTAGCTCATATGGAACAGACCTTGGTGGAACGGGGGACCGGATGGGAACAGTAGCTCATATGGAACAGACCTTGGTGGAACGGGGGACCGGATGGGAACAGTAGCTCATGTGGAACAGACCTTGGTGGAACGGGGGACAGGATGGGAACAGTAGCTCATGTGGAACAGACCTTGGTGGAACGGGGGACCGGATGGGAACAGTAGCTCATATGGAACAGACCTTGGTGGAACGGGGGACCGGATAGGAACAGTAGCTCATATGGAACAGACCTTGGTGGAACGGGGGACCGGATGGGAACAGTAGCTCATATGGAACAGACCTTGGTGGAACGGGGGACCGGATGGGAACAGTAGCTCATATGGAACAGACCTTGGTGGAACGGGGGACCGGATGGGAACAGTAGCTCATATGGAACAGACCTTGGTGGAACGGGGGACCGGATGGGAACAGTAGCTCATATGGAACAGACCTTGGTGGAACGGGGGACCGGATGGGAACAGTAGCTCATGTGGAACAGACCTTGGTGGAACGGGGGACCGGATGGGAACAGTAGCTCATATGGAACAGACCTTGGTGGAACGGGGGACAGGATGGGAACAGTAGCTCATGTGGAACAGACCTTGGTGGAACGGGGGACCGGATGGGAACAGTAGCTCATATGGAACAGACCTTGGTGGAACGGGGGACCGGATGGGAACAGTAGCTCATATGGAACAGACCTTGGTGGAACGGGGGACCGGATGGGAACAGTAGCTCATATGGAACAGACCTTGGTGGAACGGGGGACCGGATGGGAACAGTAGCTCATGTGGAACAGACCTTGGTGGAACGGGGGACAGGATGGGAACAGTAGCTCATGTGGAACAGACCTTGGTGGAACGGGGGACCGGATGGGAACAGTAGCTCATATGGAACAGACCTTGGTGGAACGGGGGACCGGATAGGAACAGTAGCTCATATGGAACAGACCTTGGTGGAACGGGGGACCGGATGGGAACAGTAGCTCATATGGAACAGACCTTGGTGGAACGGGGGACCGGATAGGAACAGTAGCTCATATGGAACAGACCTTGGTGGAACGGGGGACCGGATGGGAACAGTAGCTCATGTGGAACAGACCTTGGTGGAACGGGGGACCGGATGGGAACAGTAGCTCATATGGAACAGACCTTGGTGGAACGGGGGACCGGATGGGAACAGTAGCTCATATGGAACAGACCTTGGTGGAACGGGGGACCGGATGGGAACAGTAGCTCATATGGAACAGACCTTGGTGGAACGGGGGACAGGATGGGAACAGTAGCTCATATGGAACAGACCTTGGTGGAACGGGGGACCGGATGGGAACAGTAGCTCATATGGAACAGACCTTGGTGGAACGGGGGACCGGATGGGAACAGTTGCTCATATGGAACAGACCTTGGTGGAACGGGGGACAGGATGGGAACAGTAGCTCATGTGGAACAGACCTTGGTGGAACGGGGGACCGGATGGGAACAGTAGCTCATGTGGAACAGACCTTGGTGGAACGGGGGACCGGATGGGAACAGTAGCTCATATGGAACAGACCTTGGTGGAATGGGGGACCGGATGGGAACAGTAGCTCATGTGGAACAGACCTTGGTGGAACGGGGGACAGGATGGGAACAGTAGTTCATATGGAACAGACCTTGGTGGAACGGGGGACAGGATGGGAACAGTAGCTCATGTGGAACAGACCTTGGCAGCCTCCACCATTTTGGCCGTGGCGTCTGCCAGGAGCTTGGCGGCTGACAGCAGCTTGCGGGAATTCTCCAGGTCCGACTCGCCCTCTGCGTCCATCTTGATGGCGTTGACCAGGTCCGAGGTGGCCTGGGCAAGGATGCGGGCCTGACGCACCATCTCACCTGGAGAGAAGCAGCAGGCAATACAGTTTAAATCCTCATTTATTCATCTAGGTTTTATTGAGGTTTAAATCCTCATTTATTCATCTAATTTTTATTGAAGTCTAAATCCTCATTTATTAATCTAGTTTTTATTGAAGTCTAAATCCTCATTTATTCATCTAGTTTTTATTGAAGTTTAAATCCTCATTTATTCATCTAGTTTATATTGAGGTTTAAATCCTCATTTATTCATCTAGTTTATATTGAGGTTTAAATCCTCATTTATTCATCTAGTTTTTATTGAAGTTTAAATACTGATTTATTCATCTAACCTTTATTGATTCTGGCACTAGGAAAAAGGCAACGGTATGAGAGGCAGCATTTGGATCTTTCCTTTAATAAACCTCTTGAAACTTAAAAGTCAGGGAGTATTTTTCCAACAAAAAGTTATACAACAATCCACTTCCTCATCATATTGTCATATTAAAACATGTCAAATTAGACTTTTTTTGTACTGCTTTTTGGAAATAAGACAAACATTTGAAATTGCTTTTTGCAAATAGGATTTCATTTTGAGATGCAGACTCCAGAGACATCTCACTCGTTCCTTTTTTCAGGTTCACATACAGTCAATAAACTAAGCAGACCAGACCCAGCTGCTACCACATTGCTGCCTATGGGAGAGCCACCCCCTTAAGCAGACCTGAACTGTGACCATTTTCTTCAATGGTAAAAGGCATGAGTGGGACATCTTTAATCCACCATCTTTGCTATCTCACTCCAATATGACTGCTGACCCTTGACCTCTCGTAGCCCCGCCCCGCCCCTCCCATCCCCCAGCCTACCGGCGTCTCCCATGGAGCTGAAGATGTTCTCGGTGACGTCCAGGATGCGGTCGGTGGCCTCTCCGTGGCGCCCTATGGGCTGGCCTCCGTGGGCGTACTGCTTGATGTGCTGCAGGAGCTCGTTGAGGGCGTGGGTGACGCCTGTGGCGGCGGCGCCCACCTGCTTGAGGAGCCCCTCGTCGCTGGTGGCGCCCTGAGACGCATCCACGCAGCCGTCCACCGACTTGGCAACCAGCTTGCCTGCCTCAATCAGCTGCTCCTGGCACACCGGAGAGCTGATGGTGGGAGCGACCACCTGGAGAGAGAGGGAGAGGGGTAAGACAAAAAAGGATAAGGGGAGAAAGGAGAGAAAAAGCAAAGGCAAAGATAGTGGTAAAAAAAAAGTGGAGGGAGAGAGGGGTAAGAAAAGGGGAGGGAGAGATAGGGGTAAGAAAGGGGGAGGAGTATTTTTAAAAATTCCCCTTTAAACGGTATACCGCCCAAGTCTAAATGACAAACATAGGACAATAGATGGTTAGTGTGTGGTAAAGATGTTGGGGTTCTCTTCTCTTACCCGGGTGCAGGCCACCAGTTGGGAGGTGGATAGGGCACATTGGGTCGCTGCGGCGATGACGCGGTTCTGGAGTGCAGAGTCCTCCGTCTTCTGGGCCACGTTCTTTGCTTTGAGCACCAGCGCGGCGGCGGCGTTAGCCACGGCTTTAGCCAGCTGCATAAGCATGTCCTGAGAACGGCAGGGATGACACAGGCTAGTTAGCATGCTTATTAGCATGTAGCATGAAGTAAATTAAGGCATGCTTAAGTGGAAAGAGAAAATATAATTTTGACGATTCCATACCAGGCCCATAAACGAGGCCCTGTTTTGATTGAGACTGTGGTTCATTGTGAGTATCTTTAGCCTGAGTACCAGACTGTTTCTGCTTTAGTTAACTTGTTGTTGTTGTTGTCGTAGCAAAGAAGACGACAGTATAGCATTGTTGAGAACAGAAACAGTGTGACACCTAGGTTATATAGGGTGAAAAGATTGTGGGTGAACTATGGAACAATGCACTCATTTCATTATTTTGATAAGAATTAGGATCAATTTAATTATTCGGAAGAGAATTGTCCTCTTCAGGAAGAGTACTCAAATGTTAAGGTCTATTTTGGCAAAATAAATTAAGTAAAGAAATTAGAGAAATAGCCTCTACAAAAGGAGAAAATTAGAGACTTTTCCAGTTTTAAAATCTGTCCTGCCACACCACAGCTTACAGTCTGACCTGAATTCAGTGGTAGCCAGTTTTAGCACAAAGGTGAATAGAAGGCCCTATTGATGACCCTACTTTCTACATAGAGCACTATTTTTGACCAGAGCCGTAGTACACTATGTAGGGAATATGGTGCCATTTGTGACAGAGCACTTCACATTCATTGGCTTAAACCTAAATATACTATAGTATAACCCATCCAGGCTGGGGAGGAGGGGAGACTCAAGCCTGGTGGCTCCAAAGACAATCATCAACTCTATACATTTACATTTAAGTCATTTAGCAGACGCTCTTATCCAGAGCGACTTACAAATTGGAAAGTTCATACATATTCATCCTGGTCCCCCCGTGGGGAATGAACCCACAACCCTGGCGTTGCAAGCGCCATGCTCTACCAACTGAGCCACACGGGACCACGTGTATACTATACTGCCTTTAGTTTTTGGTCTTGTGTCTACCCCACAAGTCGGGACTTTAGGAACATACAGGCATTCTCTACCCTCCAAAGGTAATATAAGGATATTCTACAAGGTTATGTGGTGGGCTAGCTAATGCAGCTACAGTACAGAATGACTAACAATGGCATATTAATGTATATTTTGTCAACTAGCTGATTTAGTCAGAGACTGGGTTTGACATTGATACTGGTTTTGGGTCTGGGATATATCACAAACATGTGCAACTGTTTAAATTGTGACTCGTGATAGATATATTTTAACTAAAGAATGTGCGTTTTTGTGCTTCCAAAACCTGTTACTTCACGTTTGGAAGCACAAAAACAGAGTGACTAAGTGGGGTGGGGGAGTAACTAGGAGGGAGAAAAGTGACTGGGGGGGGGGAGAAAAGTGACTGAGGGGGGGAGAGGAGACTAGGGTGGAGAGAAAAGTGACTAAGGGGGGGAGAAAAGTGACTGGGGGGAGAGAAAAGGGAGTAGGGGGGGAGAAAAGTGACTGAGGGGGGAGAAGAGACTAGGGTGGAGAGAAAATGGAGCAGGGGGAGAGAAAAGTGACTAGGGGGAAAGAAAAGTGACTAAGGGCTCTCGAGGTGTGTCAAAAGATGATACGTGGAAGCGGAGGGACTCCAGCTGTGACCTCTGAAGTGCCAGACACACGCGGTGGGCTAACAACGCGGTGGGCTAACAACGCGGTGGGCTAACAACGCGGTGGGCTAACAACGCGGTGGGCTAACAACGCGGTGGGCTAACAACACGGTGGGCAAACGCACGGTCGGTGGGCTAACGCACGGTCGGTGGGCTGACGCACGGTCGGTGGGCTAACGCACGGTCGGTGGGCTAACACACAGGGGCTAACGCATGGTGGGCTAACACATGGTTGTCATTGAGGAGAGACAGGATATCAGCAACAAGGTCGCTGCAAAAGCTAATCTAGCAAACACTCATCAGCCTCCGCACCACTCCAGAGACTATTTTTATGCAGTTTAGAAGGTGTTTGAGTGGGATTATCGACATCACGACAGAGGAGTTGGGCAGCTCTCCCTGCATGTTGTTTTGTGAAGGAGTAGGGGGAGGAGGAGGCAGAAAAAGGGAGGGGGAGAAAAAAAACAGAGGACTTTGTGGGAGCTACGGTCAGGCTGCATTCCACAAGCATTTATGAACAGGCATTAGCCAGGCCTACTTATTTCTCCACAGTATGTTCTCTGCGCTCGCTCAGTCATTGTATGGTAGGCTTATCTTCACTTACGTGTAACATTACAGCTACTTCGTCACATTTTCAGTTGAAGTGCTTCCCTCAATACATGTATAGGCTATTATAAATAACTCCACATTAAACAACAACTCCAACACCTTCACCAAAGAGCTGTCGTTTTGTCCCATTTTAAAAGGTTAAATACTGTATTCAAAACCTGTTGCCAATAGGTCTTAGTTCAGTCATGAGGAATTCAGAAATTCTCTTCGAGAAAACAATTGGTAACAGGCTTCCCACCACTTATCGAAACAGATCCCCTACTACTACTATTGTTAAACCCTTCATTTGATATTGGACACAATTGTTAAAACAGACATTCCCTGTATATCTTCAGGTACAGCAGTATTCTCCTAGAGCTCAATGCAACCACATTAAGAGTTAATAATCAACCCAGTACCCTACAAATGGGAACTACTCTGTTTGGACAGGGCAGAAGTCTTGTTTGGACAGGGCAGAAGTCTTGTTTGGACAGGGCAGAAGTCTTGTTTGGACAGGGTAGAAGTCTTGTTTGGACAGGGCAGAAGTCTTGTTTGGACAGGGCAGAAGTCTTGTTTGGACAGGGCAGAAGTCTTGTTTGGACAGGGCAGAAGTCTTGTTTGGACAGGGCAGAAGTCTTGTTTGGACAGGGCAGAAGTCTTGTTTGGACAGGGTAGAAGTCTTGTTTGGACAGGGCAGAAGTCTTGTTTGGACAGGGCAGAATATGATCATGTAAATACAGTTCACCTTTTAATCCCTGGGGTGAATTTTCTCATCTGAAACTGAGTTTCTCTCAGTGCATTCAGCTGTTCAGCTGCATACATTCATAATCAAATGCTTTTGAGAGCTACTTGCTCTTTCTGCGTGTCAATAATCAAAACCTATAAGAAAACGTAGAGCATTTTGAGTACCTGAAGATATGCAAGAGAAACTGAACAAAACTGCTGTCAAATGCTTATTAAACAGTTAGAAATGACAAGAAAACACTACTAGATGACGTTACACCAGTGTGGTCCATATCAATTACAGTGAAAGATCCAAGAACGATTAGTATGATTGGCCATTGGGAGTGACAGTGATTCGGATAGGCTTATCTTTCGAGGACACGTTTGTTACCAGCATGTGACTATAAGTGGAGACGCTCCGCCTTGCACCCCTGAAAGATCCTTTACCTAGAAACTGACCAATGCAGGTGTAAACAAAGGGGGTTATAGTAAATCACACAGTATTGCACAAATTATGTCAACAAACTCTACATAGGGAACTGATCAGGACCGTGTTCTGACCTAAGATCCTAAGACAACTTAAACGTTGTGCAAATCAGAGTGTTGAAAGCAATGGATGATTTGCACAGAAGATTCAGACTAAAGTTTATGAAGAGCTGAATCCTAACTTCCAGGAATTTTCACTTAGCCATTTATTGATGTCAATGGGAGACTAAGTGAACGTTTGACTTAAGTGGAAGTTAGAATTTGCCCCAAGTCTGAAAACGGTCAACTTATTTTCTTGTGGCGTAGTCCCACTTTCAGAGTGTCAGTTTAGTTTACTCTGGACTGGGTCACGGTTGGCCTACCTGAAAGCGGGGGTCGGCGTCCGTCTCTCCGATGTGAGACAGCAGCTCGCCACTGGCCTGGCCCACGTTGCCTGCAGCCTGCAGAAGGTTCTGACGGGGCTGATGGGTAAAAAAAAAAGATGCCCAAAAAGCACAGGTCACATGACTGAAGAAAAGCCATCATGAAGGGATTCTTTAACATCTTATGCATGAAGATGGTTTCACGTTAACTTACAGGTGACATTGGTCATGTCCAGTAAGCACAAAATGGGAGAAAACATTTTAATAAGAACACAGATTTTCAATTTTAGCTGCAAAATCTTTTTCCACCATGAGCTTTTCTGAACATTATCATTGTGCAACACAGAAACAGGAAGTACACAAAAATGGCTAAGCATTCGGTGTGTTACTTCAGTATTCAGTGTGTGCTCGTGCGTGTTACCTCAGTGTTGGCTGGCTGGGCGGTCTTTAGCATGTCGGACACGGCACACGCCAGGTTCTTGGCAGCCCCCAACAACTGGTTTCCGTTGCCTCCCTCATCCTCCATGAGGGCGGCGAGCAGCTTGACCCCCTTGGACATCTCCGTTAGGTTGGAGGAGATGGTGGTCACGGCACAGCCCACCGCCGTGTAGTCTGTCTCTGCTGGGTCGCCTATTATTGAGGGGGACAGACAGACATGTTAAGGTTTCAATACTTTGTGGGCAGTCCTTTAACTTGTTATGGGTAGGGGGCAGCATTTTCACATTTGGATAAAAAGCGTGCCCAGAGTAAACTGCCTGCTACTCAGTCCCAGTTACTAATATATGAATGTGGTCTATGAGGGGAACTTCATGAGCAGTCTTCACGTGGTCTATGAGGGGAACTTCATGAGCAGTCTTCACGTGGTCTATGAGGGGAACTTCATGAGCAGTCCTCACGTGGTCTATGAGGGGAACTTCATGAGCAATCCTCACGTGGTCTATGAGGGGAACTTCATGAGCAGTCCTCACGTGGTCTATGAGGTAACCTTCATGAGCAGTCCTCACGTGGTCTATGAGGTAACCTTCATGAGCAGTCCTCACGTGGTCTATGAGGTCAACTTCATGAGCAGTCCTCACGTGGTCTATGAGGGGAACTTCATGAGCAATCCTCACGTGGTCTATGAGGGGAACTTCATGAGCAGTCCTCACGTGGTCTATGAGGGGAACTTCATGAGCAATCCTCACGTGGTCTATGAGGAGAACTTCATGAGCAGTCCTCACGTGGTCTATGAGGTAACCTTCATGAGCAGTCCTCACGTGGTCTATGAGGTCAACTTCATGAGCAGTCCTCACGTGGTCTATGAGGGGAACTTCATGAGCAGTCCTCACGTAGTCTATGAGGGGAACTTCATGAGCAGTCTTCACGTGGTCTATGAGGGGAACTTCATGAGCAGTCTTCACGTGGTCTATGCTGCTGCTTTGTTTTATTCATCCCCCCACAGAGTCAATATTTAAGCTGAAAAAGGCTTTACATATCTAGTTAAAGGACATTACAATGCCGAATCTAAATAACTTTTTTTTTCATTTAAGCTGTATTTCTACATGTTATTGTCATTGAGATAAAATCTATTTTACAAGAGAGACCTGTATTGCACGCCTGTGAAAAAGGCAATCCCATATCTACTGGTTCTTCAAGACAGATATAAGCAGTGGTGTAAAGTAATAAAAAATACTTTAAAGTACTACTTAAGTCGTTTTTTGGGGTATCTGTACTTTACTATTTATATTTTTGACTACTTTTACTTCACTACATTCCTTAATTCTTGAGCCTATGGGGGGTGCTATTTCGATCTTGGAAATATTGGTCTCCAAATTAAACTGCCTAGTACTCAATTCTTGCTCGTACAATATGCATATTATTATTATTATTGGATAGAAAACACTCTCTAGTTTCTAAAACCGTTGGAATTATGTCTCTGAGTGAAACAGAACTCATTCTACAGCACTTTTCCTGCCAGGGAGTGAGATTTCAGAAATCTTGGCCTCTGTTCCCAGGTCAGTTTTTAGGTCCCTGTGAATGCTATGGGGCTACAAACACTGCCTACGCCTTCCTCTAGATGTCAGTAAGTGGTGACAATTTGAATGGAGTCGATTGCGCAATCTGGGACTTTATAAAAGACCAAAGGGCGGAAGTAGCTTTCTTTTCTTCCCTGCGCTTGACGCACGATGGACGTCGGACTGGCCTCCTTCCAAGCTTTGGTTTAGCCACTTCTATATCCCCGGTCATATTTTTATTCGTTATAGGTGTTAAAGACATCATAAGGTAGTTAATTTAAACCGTTTTATAGCAATTTATATCCGTTTAGTGCGATTTTCTGGCATTTCTTTGTGACGCACTTCCAATAGTTGGACACTTTTCCAGTACATGCCGAACGTTAGTGGCCATTTCGACAGAACAAGAGGACATCTTTCGACCAAAAGACGATTAGACCGGAGAGAGGATACATTGCCCAAGATTCTGATGGAAGCTCAGCTAATAGTAAGAACTATTTATGATGATAAATCGTTGTTCTGTTGAAAAATGTTAAACGCATATGTCGCCATTTTTTTTTGGGTAGCTTCGCTTTGGCGCACCCTGTATTGCACAGTAAGGATAATTTTAAAAATGTAATTCAGCGATTGCATTAAGAACTAATTTGTCTTTCAATTGCTGTCCAACTTGTATTTTTTTAGTCAAGTTTATGAATAGTTTTCGATAAAAATAGGTATCTTTCCAAGATGGCGCCGGGCAGATTGCTTGAGTAGTTGGACAGTATTTCCATTGTGTAAGCACGATTTGTGCCGCTAAATATGCACATTTTCAATCAAACTCTATATGGATTGTGTAATATGATGTTACAGGAGTGTCATCGGAAGAATTCTGAGAAGGTTAGTGAAAAAATTAATATATTTTGGTGATGATAACGCTATCGCTCTTTTTGCCTTGAATCAATGCTGGGGTAATGTTTGCACATGTGGTATGCTAATATAACGATTTATTGTGTTTTCGCTGTAAAACACTTAGAAAATCTGAAATATTGTCTGGATTCACAGGATCTGTGTCTTTCAATTACTGTACGCTGTGTATTTTTAAGAAATGTTTTATGATTAGTAATTAGGTAATACACGTTGCTCTCTGTATTTATTCTAGTCGAGTTGTGATGGTGGGTGCAATTGTAAACTATGATTTCTACCTGAAATATGCACATTTTTCTAACAAAACCTATGCTATACAATAAATATGTTATCAGACTGTCATCTGATGAGGTTGTTTCTTGGTTAGTGGCTATTTATATCTTTATTTGGACGAATTTGTGATAGCTACTGATGCAGTAAAAAACTGATGGAGTAAGAAAAGTGGTGTCTTTTGCTAACGTGGTTAGCTAATAGATTTACATATTTTGTCTTCCCTGTAAAACATTTAAAAAATCAGAAATGATGGCTTTATTCACAAGATCTGTATCTTTCATTTGGTGTCTTGGACTTGTGATTTAATGATATTTAGATGCTACTATTTACTTGTGACGCTATGCTAGCTATGCTAGTCAGTGGGGGGTGGTGGGGGGTGCTCCCGGATCCGGGTTTGGGAGGTGTTAGAGGTTAAGAAAATATTGTACTTTTTATTCCATACATTTCACTTGAAAACCAAAAGTACTCGTTGCATGTTGAATGCTTAGCAGGAGAGGAAAATAGTCAAATTCACGCACTTATCAACAGAACATCTCTGGTCATCCCTACTGCCAGTGATCTGGAGGACTCACTAAACAGAGAACATCTCTGGTCATCCCTACTGCCAATGATCTGGAGGACTCACTAAACAGAGAACATCCCTGGTTATCCCTACTGCCAGTGATCTGGAGGATTCACTAAACAGAGAACATCCCTGGTCATCCCTACTGCCAGTGATCTGGAGGACTCACTAAACAGAGAACATCCCTGGTCATCCCTACTGCCAGTGATCTGGAGGACTCACTAAACAGAGAACATCTCTGGTCATCCCTACTGCCAATGATCTGGAGGATTCACTAAACAGAGAACATCCCTGGTCATCCCTACTGCCAGTGATCTGGAGGATTCACTAAACAGAGAACATCCCTGGTCATCCCTACTGCCAGTGATCTGGAGGACTCACTAAACAGAGAACATCTCTGGTCATCCCTACTGCCAGTGATCTGGAGGACTCACTAAACAGAGAACATCTCTGGTCATCCCTACTGCCAATGATCTGGAGGATTCACTAAACAGAGAACATCCCTGGTCATCCCTACTGCCAGTGATCTGGAGGATTCACTAAACAGAGAACATCCCTGGTCATCCCTACTGCCAGTGATCTGGAGGACTCACTAAACAGAGAACATCTCTGGTCATCCCTACTGCCAATGATCTGGAGGACTCACTAAACAGAGAACATCCCTGGTTATCCCTACTGCCTCGGATCTGGAGGACTCACTAAACACACATGCTTTGTTTGTAAATGATGTTTGAATGTTGGAGTGTGCCCGTGGCTTTCCGTAAATTTCAAAAATAAGAAAATGGTGCGCTTAATAAGGAATTTGAAATGATTTATACTTTTACTTTTGATACTTAAGTATATTTTAAACCAAATACTTTTAGACTTACTCAAGTAGTATTTTACTGGGTGACATTCACTTTTACTTGAGTCATTTTCTATTAAGGTATCTTTACTTTTACTCAAGTATGACAGTTGGGTACTTTTTCCACCACTGGATAGCTACCACAACATCCATTGTTGTTATCCACAGTGAGGAGACGGTACCTGCGGTGAGATTGACCATAGAGGCCGTCCCGGCTGTGATGGCGTCAACCTGGGAGTGGATCTCGTGTTTGGACTCGTCCATCTTGTTCTTACGCCAGGCTTGGGAGGCCTTGATCATGGGAAGACACAGATCACATTGACATTAAACTATTTTCTACACAACTTACATGAAAAATACACCAACTCACTGTATTACAATATAAAAGAGTGGAGCATGTTCTCTCTCTTTATTTGGTACAACTATGCTTTAAAATTGTATCCATTTGAAATAATTCACTTTAAACTAACTGAGAGGACAACATGATAGACGAGATCATCCAGAAGTTTCTTATAGCTACAGCTTGGAGGTTGTACAGGTGAAGAGAGGGTCAGTTTAAGTCCAGGTGTCTCACCGCGTCTGTCCCGAGGGGAGGCAGGGTGTCAAACTCCTCCAGCGAGGCCTGGGCAGCCTGCAACGCCTGCATGCTGGAGTTGATGGTGCCAGTCAGGGCCTGCTGGGCGGATGTCTGCACACAGGGGAACATATCGAGAAACACTCTTATTTTTCATTCTGTACTGTTAATAAAATAGGGCCAATAACACTTCATGTTTTTTATTATTTTCCACTGAGAATGTTATGGTGTATTAGCCTCTAAAAGGTTTTCTTCAGATATAGAGATTGTATTGGGGTCTGTTCAGTTATTTCAATTAACAGTCAATTGAGGAAGTGAATTAACCACCATTTCCTATTTGGGCTTTTTTCCAAATCTTGAATTGAACTGAATTGAACTTCCTGATTTGAAAACTGAATTGACCCCAACCCTGCTACAGTTCAATGTGGCCCTCCAGTCTTACCAGCGGGGGCATGTGGCCCCTGTGCATCTGTCCGCTGGTGATGTGCTGCTTGGCCTGGGGCATGGAGCCCATCTGGAAGCTCTCGGGGCCCCCGGCCCCTGAACGCATGATGGCCGGCAGGGCCACAGAGCCAGTCTCCACCTTCCCCACCTTGTTGAACTGCTGCTGCAGGACCGTAGACCTGGGGGAGTGGAGGGACAGATGGTGGGAGTGAGAGGAGAAATGGAGGGTCGGGAGAGATGGCAGGAGGGAGGGGAGAGATGGCAGGAGGGAGGGGAGAGATGGCAGGAGGGAGGGGAGAGATGGCGAGAGGGAGGGGAGAGATGGAGGGAGAGAGAGGGATGAATAGAGATGTCAGAAGACATACTATATTGCAGTGCTGTATACAGTAAGGCTCTTCATCCTCATCAGAATCAGAAAGATGGCCCCCATAGGCTAGATGGACCCACTACACAGGACCCATAGGCTAGATGGACCCACTACACAGGACCCACTACACAGGACCCACTACACAGGACCCATAGGCCAGATGGACCCACTACACAGGACCCATAGGCCAGATGGACCCACTACACAGGACCCACAGGCTAGATGGACCCACTACACAGGATCTACAGGCCAGATGGACCCACTACACAGGACCCACAGGACAGATGGACCCACTACACAGATGGACCCACTACACAGGACCCACAGGCTAGATGGACCCACTACACAGGATCCACTACACAGGACCCACAGGCCAGATGGACCCACTACACAGGACCCACTACACAGGACCCACAGGCCAGATGGACCCATTACATAGGACCCACTACACAGGACCCACAGGCCAGATGGACCCACTACACATGACCCACAGGCCAGATGGATCCACTACACATGACCCACAGGCCAGATGGACCCACTACACAGGACCCACAGGCTAGATGGACCCACTACACAGGACCCATAGGCTAGATGGACAAACTACACAGGACCCACAGGCCAGATGGACCCACTACACAGGACCCACTACACAGGACCCATAGGCTAGATGGACCCACTACACAGGACCCATAGGCCAGATGGACCCACTACATAGGACCCATAGGCCAGATGGACCCACAGGCCAGATGGAACCATTACACAGGACCCACTACACAGGACCCATAGGCTAGATGGACAAACTACACAGGACCCACTACACAGGACCCACTACACAGGACCCATAGGCTAGATGGACCCACTACACAGGACCCATAGGCCAGATGGACCCACTACACAAGACCCACTACACAGGACCCATAGGCCAGATGGACCCACTACACAGGACCCACTACACAGGACCCACAGGCCAGATGGACCCACAGGCCAGATGGAACCACTACACAGGACCCATAGGCCAGATGGACCCACTACACAGGACCCATAGGCCAGATGGACCCACAGGCCAGATGGACCCATTACACAGGACCCACTACACAGGACCCACAGGCCAGATGGAACCATTACACAGGACCCACTACACAGGACCCATAGGCCAGATGGAACCATTACACAGGACCCACAGGCTAGATGGACCCACTACACAGGACCCATAGGCCAGATGGACCCACTACACAAGACCCACTACACAGGACCCATAGGCCAGATGGACCCACTACACAGGACCCACAGGCCAGATGGACCCACAGGCCAGATGGAACCACTACACAGGACCCATAGGCCAGATGGACCCACTACACAGGACCCACAGGCTAGATGGACCCACTACACAGGATCCACTACACAGGACCCACAGGCCAGATGGACCCACTACACAGGACCCACAGGACAGATGGACCCACTACACAGATGGACCCACTACACAGGACCCACAGGCTAGATGGACCCACTACACAGGACCCACAGGCCAGATGGACCCACTACACAGGACCCACTACACAGGACCCACAGGCCAGATGGACCCATTACACAGGACCCACTACACAGGACCCACAGGCCAGATGGACCCACTACACATGACCCACAGGCCAGATGGACCCACTACACATGACCCACAGGCCAGATGGATCCACTACACATGACCCACAGGCCAGATGGACCCACTACACAGGACCCACAGGCTAGATGGACCCACTACACGGGACCCATAGGCTAGATGGACAAACTACACAGGACCCACAGGCCAGATGGACCCACTACACAGGACCCACTACACAGGACCCATAGGCTAGATGGACCCACTACACAGGACCCATAGGCCAGATGGACCCACTACATAGGACCCATAGGCCAGATGGACCCACAGGCCAGATGGAACCATTACACAGGACCCACTACACAGGACCCATAGGCTAGATGGACAAACTACACAGGACCCACTACACAGGACCCACTACACAGGACCCATAGGCTAGATGGACCCACTACACAGGACCCATAGGCCAGATGGACCCACTACACAAGACCCACTACACAGGACCCATAGGCCAGATGGACCCACTACACAGGACCCACTACACAGGACCCACAGGCCAGATGGAACCACTACACAGGACCCATAGGCCAGATGGACCCACTACACAGGACCCACAGGCCAGATGGACCCACAGGCCAGATGGACCCATTACACAGGACCCACTACACAGGACCCACAGGCCAGATGGAACCATTACACAGGACCCACTACACAGGACCCATAGGCCAGATGGAACCATTACACAGGACCCATAGGCTAGATGGACCCACTACACAGGACCCATAGGCCAGATGGACCCACTACACAAGACCCACTACACAGGACCCATAGGCCAGATGGACCCACTACACAGGACCCACTACACAGGACCCACAGGCCAGATGGACCCACAGGCCAGATGGAACCACTACACAGGACCCATAGGCCAGATGGACCCACTACACAGGACCCATAGGCTAGATGGACCCACTACACAGGACCCACTACACAGGACCCACTACACAGGACCCATAGGCCAGATGGACCCACTACACAGGACCCATAGGCCAGATGGACCCACTACACAGGACCCACAGGCTAGATGGACCCACTACACAGGATCTACAGGCCAGATGGACCCACTACACAGGACCCACAGGACAGATGGACCCACTACACAGATGGACCCACTACACAGGACCCACAGGCTAGATGGACCCACTACACAGGATCCACTACACAGGACCCACAGGCCAGATGGACCCACTACACAGGACCCACTACACAGGACCCACAGGCCAGATGGACCCATTACATAGGACCCACTACACAGGACCCACAGGCCAGATGGACCCACTACACATGACCCACAGGCCAGATGGATCCACTACACATGACCCACAGGCCAGATGGACCCACTACACAGGACCCACAGGCTAGATGGACCCACTACACAGGACCCATAGGCTAGATGGACAAACTACACAGGACCCACAGGCCAGATGGACCCACTACACAGGACCCACTACACAGGACCCATAGGCTAGATGGACCCACTACACAGGACCCATAGGCCAGATGGACCCACTACATAGGACCCATAGGCTAGATGGACCCACAGGCCAGATGGAACCATTACACAGGACCCACTACACAGGACCCATAGGCTAGATGGACAAACTACACAGGACCCACTACACAGGACCCACTACACAGGACCCATAGGCTAGATGGACCCACTACACAGGACCCATAGGCCAGATGGACCCACTACACAAGACCCACTACACAGGACCCATAGGCCAGATGGACCCACTACACAGGACCCACTACACAGGACCCACAGGCCAGATGGACCCACAGGCCAGATGGAACCACTACACAGGACCCATAGGCCAGATGGACCCACTACACAGGACCCACAGGCCAGATGGACCCACAGGCCAGATGGACCCATTACACAGGACCCACTACACAGGACCCACAGGCCAGATGGAACCATTACACAGGACCCACTACACAGGACCCATAGGCCAGATGGAACCATTACACAGGACCCACAGGCTAGATGGACCCACTACACAGGACCCATAGGCCAGATGGACCCACTACACAAGACCCACTACACAGGACCCATAGGCCAGATGGACCCACTACACAGGACCCACAGGCCAGATGGACCCACAGGCCAGATGGAACCACTACACAGGACCCATAGACCAGATGGACCCACTACACAGGACCCACAGGCTAGATGGACCCACTACACAGGATCCACTACACAGGACCCACAGGCCAGATGGACCCACTACACAGGACCCACAGGACAGATGGACCCACTACACAGATGGACCCACTACACAGGACCCACAGGCTAGATGGACCCACTACACAGGATCCACTACACAGGACCCACAGGCCAGATGGACCCACTACACAGGACCCACTACACAGGACCCACAGGCCAGATGGACCCATTACACAGGACCCACTACACAGGACCCACAGGCCAGATGGACCCACTACACATGACCCACAGGCCAGATGGACCCACTACACATGACCCACAGGCCAGATGGATCCACTACACATGACCCACAGGCCAGATGGACCCACTACACAGGACCCACAGGCTAGATGGACCCACTACACAGGACCCATAGGCTAGATGGACAAACTACACAGGACCCACAGGCCAGATGGACCCACTACACAGGACCCACTACACAGGACCCATAGGCTAGATGGACCCACTACACAGGACCCATAGGCCAGATGGACCCACTACATAGGACCCATAGGCCAGATGGACCCACAGGCCAGATGGAACCATTACACAGGACCCACTACACAGGACCCATAGGCTAGATGGACAAACTACACAGGACCCACTACACAGGACCCACTACACAGGACCCATAGGCTAGATGGACCCACTACACAGGACCCATAGGCCAGATGGACCCACTACACAAGACCCACTACACAGGACCCATAGGCCAGATGGACCCACTACACAGGACCCACTACACAGGACCCACAGGCCAGATGGACCCACAGGCCAGATGGAACCACTACACAGGACCCATAGGCCAGATGGACCCACTACACAGGACCCACAGGCCAGATGGACCCACAGGCCAGATGGACCCATTACACAGGACCCACTACACAGGACCCACAGGCCAGATGGAACCATTACACAGGACCCACTACACAGGACCCATAGGCCAGATGGAACCATTACACAGGACCCACAGGCTAGATGGACCCACTACACAGGACCCATAGGCCAGATGGACCCACTACACAAGACCCACTACACAGGACCCATAGGCCAGATGGACCCACTACACAGGACCCACAGGCCAGATGGACCCACAGGCCAGATGGAACCACTACACAGGACCCATAGGCCAGATGGACCCACTACACAGGACCCACAGGCTAGATGGACCCACTACACAGGATCCACTACACAGGACCCACAGGCCAGATGGACCCACTACACAGGACCCACAGGACAGATGGACCCACTACACAGATGGACCCACTACACAGGACCCACAGGCTAGATGGACCCACTACACAGGATCCACTACACAGGACCCACAGGCCAGATGGACCCACTACACAGGACCCACTACACAGGACCCACAGGCCAGATGGACCCATTACACAGGACCCACTACACAGGACCCACAGGACAGATGGACCCACTACACATGACCCACAGGCCAGATGGACCCACTACACATGACCCACAGGCCAGATGGATCCACTACACATGACCCACAGGCCAGATGGACCCACTACACAGGACCCACAGGCTAGATGGACCCACTACACAGGACCCATAGGCTAGATGGACAAACTACACAGGACCCACAGGCCAGATGGACCCACTACACAGGACCCACTACACAGGACCCATAGGCTAGATGGACCCACTACACAGGACCCATAGGCCAGATGGACCCACTACATAGGACCCATAGGCCAGATGGACCCACAGGCCAGATGGAACCATTACACAGGACCCACTACACAGGACCCATAGGCTAGATGGACAAACTACACAGGACCCACTACACAGGACCCACTACACAGGACCCATAGGCTAGATGGACCCACTACACAGGACCCATAGGCCAGATGGACCCACTACACAAGACCCAATACACAGGACCCATAGGCCAGATGGACCCACTACACAGGACCCACTACACAGGACCCACAGGCCAGATGGACCCACAGGCCAGATGGAACCACTACACAGGACCCATAGGCCAGATGGACCCACTACACAGGACCCACAGGCCAGATGGACCCACAGGCCAGATGGACCCATTACACAGGACCCACTACACAGGACCCACAGGCCAGATGGAACCATTACACAGGACCCACTACACAGGACCCATAGGCCAGATGGAACCATTACACAGGACCCACAGGCTAGATGGACCCACTACACAGGACCCACAGGCCAGATGGACCCACAGGCCAGATGGAACCACTACACAGGACCCATAGGCCAGATGGACCCACTACACAGGACCCACAGGCTAGATGGACCCACTACACAGGATCCACTACACAGGACCCACAGGCCAGATGGACCCACTACACAGGACCCACAGGCTAGATGGACCCACTACACAGGATCCACTACACAGGACCCACAGGCCAGATGGACCCACTACACAGGATCCACTACACAGGACCCACTACACAGATGGACCCACTACACAGGACCCACAGGCTAGATGGACCCACTACACAGGACCCACAGGCCAGATGGACCCACTACACAGGACCCACTACACAGGACCCACAGGCCAGATGGACCCATTACACAGGACCCACTACACAGGACCCACAGGCCAGATGGACCCACTACACATGACCCACAGGCCAGATGGACCCACTACACATGACCCACAGGCCAGATGGACCCACTACACAGGACCCACAGGCTAGATGGACCCACTACACATGACCCACAGGCCAGATGGACCCACTACACATGACCCACAGGCCAGATGGACCCACTACACAGGACCCACAGGCCAGATGGACCCACTACACAGGACCCACTACACAGGACCCATAGGCTAGATGGACAAACTACACAGGACCCACAGGCCAGATGGACCCACTACACAGGACCCACTACACAGGACCCATAGGCTAGATGGACCCACTACACAGGACCCATAGGCCAGATGGACCCACTACATAGGACCCATAGGCCAGATGGACCCACAGGCCAGATGGAACCATTACACAGGACCCACTACACAGGACCCATAGGCTAGATGGACAAACTACACAGGACCCACTACACAGGACCCATAGGCTAGATGGACCCACTACACAGGACCCATAGGCCAGATGGACCCACTACACAAGACCCACTACACAGGACCCATTGGCCAGATGGACCCACTACACAGGACCCACTACACAGGACCCACAGGCCAGATGGACCCACTACACAGGACCCATAGGCCAGATGGACCCACTACACAGGACCCACAGGCCAGATGGACCCACAGGCCAGATGGAACCACTACACAGGACCCACTACACAGGACCCACAGGCCAGATGGACCCACAGGCCAGATGGAACCACTACACAGGACCCACTACACAGGACCCATAGGCCAGATGGAACCACTACACAGGACCCATAGGCCAGATGGAACCATTACACAGGACCCACAGGCTAGATGGACCCACTACACAGGACCCACTACACAGGACCCACAGGCCAGATGGAACCACTACACAGGACCCATAGGCTAGATGGACCCACTACACAGGATCCACTACACAGGACCCATAGGCCAGATGGAACCACTACACAAGACCCACTACACAGGACCCACAGGCCAGATGGACCCACAGGCCAGATGGAACCACTACACAGGACCTATAGGCCAGATGGACCCACTACACAAGACCCACTACACAGGACCCACAGGCCAGATGGACCCACTACACAGGAATAAATACATGCACAATGATGATGAAAATCTGTAGGGGAGTTATGGTTAAAGACTGAGGGAAAGTTAGTACAGTATAGGATCTACTGAGGTCAAAACACACACACGAAGTGAGCCGTCACCAACATGCTGTGACATATTACTGGCACACACGGCAGGAAACCGCTGCACTGGACTCACTTTTTGGGTGACACAGAATCCTCCAACATGGTGGACTCCTCATCTCCCTCTAAGCCAAAGTGGTCTTTGCTCTTTTTCTGTTAGAAGGAGACAAGACAGGTTATTGGGTGATTGATATAGCTCTACTCATTGAATTAAAAAAAGGGGCAATCTGGGATTTGTACATCCATTTTTTGGGACTTTTAAAGTAATGATATATGACCATTGATTCTTGACGTATAGAACTTCTAGATGTCTCATGAGCTTAGTTCAACTGTCGTGCCTCATCAGAACCCATATAATAAGATCGTTTTACTCTATTGTCTGTAAACAATTGTAATCTCACCATTATTGGGTAATGTGATATGGTGTGGAATCTCTAAACTCTAAAATGGCAGTACTCTATGCATACTGTACTGCAGTGCACAGACACATTGAAGAGGCAACTCCAGTGTACCCTGAGGTTTTTGTCAATATGATTTCCATGGTGACCTGGTCATACAGAACTCTTGATTCATTATCTTGGCTGATTACAATCTCTGCCTGCAACCAGGATTTTGTGTTAGTGTTAAGCAATGCATCTGCTCCGCGGTGAAGTTTCCCCTAGGTATAGATCAAGGATCAGCTTCCCATCCCTCAATCCTAACCGTAAACATTAAATGGGGAAACTGACCCAAGATCAGTGTCTAAGGGCAACTTCACCATACTCCAATGCATCTATATTGTGAAACATCAATGACACCGCAGTACCTTTTTCAGAATGATGTCAATGTAACCAGCGATCAGTTGGGCAATCTGCTCTCCCTCAGTCGTCTGGACAGAGTAGTAACCGTCTTGATAATCGCCAAAGTCCTGGAATACAATTATTATATCTACTGTAACAGGGTGCTCCCTCAATGCATCTCTATGTTTTTGTTTGAAATGGCAGTGGTCCTATTATATGTGACCAATTCCTTTACAACTAATCCCATAGAGATGCGTAGAGGGAACACAGCCGTTAAACCACTGTAAGAGACAAAATGACAACTTAATTGTATATACTATATGCACACTGTAAATCACCAACGCCTGCCAAATACCTCCTCCGAGGTACTTACATAAAAATCTCCAAAGATTGGTTAGTATAGGGCCGTTTGAATAGTTATTGCTCCCCTGAAATATAACACTGACGTTATACAATGCATTATCTGTCATTTTGTTGGCATTATAAGCAGCAGATATTTTCTTTCCAACACTAAAAAGTCGTCATGGAGCTAGATTTTATTTATCCGATGAACTGCCAGGAAATACTCCCCAGAAAATAAAATAATAACAAGACGGACAAAACGGCCAGTCCCTTTTCTGTAATGGTTTATAACCGACAAAATAACTGACAAAGAAAATGGAGCCTTGTGGTATGTTAATATTTGAAAATAGTCCTGTTTGTTTACAGGTGAAAATCCTTCAGGGCCTTTAGTTCACTTGTGGGCAAATAAGCAGCGCTAGATGAAAACATGCAATGTGCAGCTTGGACCTGCATTCTCCAGCACATGACCAGAATGCAACACTGTTGAATGTTGCTGATCTAGAGTCATAAGGTGATGGGTATGTATGACTATACATCTCCATTTTAGTCATTTAACAGACACTCTTATTCAGAGCCACTTATAGTGAGTGCATACCAATTTTGGAACTTTTTGACACTGGTCGCCCCCCACATGGGAATCGAACCCACAACCCTGGACATTGCAAGCGCCATGCTCTACCAACTGAGCCACACATGCTCAAATGAGCATGAACTGCCTTTCAATGTTCTTTCAATTGCAAAAACCATATTTTCTATGTTCTATAATAACTTATTTTAAATACACAGCACCATCTTTGCAGTGTGTATTCTTCTAAAGTGGTTGTATAATATTTTTTTTTTTTAAGTGGTCAATTAACATTTCTTATAAGTCCAGGTAGTCCCTCCATGTTTCAGTCAGTTTTTCTTCAGTTTGGCTCCTAATGAACATGACCCTGAATGTCATCCTGTTCCAATGCTGACCAGGCAACCAGAAGGTCAAAGATGACCAGGAGGTCAGAGGTCAGGGGACTCACCAGGGTGAAGCTCTTGGGCGAGGCAGCCCAGCGTTTGATGTTGGTGAGGTTCCACTCCTGGATCACCTCCTTGGTCTTCTCGTCTACCCGCATGACGCACTCCTTGGTGATTCCCAGCAGACGAGGGACCAGCTTGTTCTTACCCTTCATTTTCTCCTGCAGGAACACACACACACACACAAAAACACACACACACAAACACACACACACAAACAAACACACACGGTTAAAAGTACTCCAGTACTATGATACCTTAACATTTGAAAAGGTATTGCACATTCCATTCAACCCTCAAAGGCAGTGAGTGGAACTTCAAAAGCTTTGAAAATGTTAGAGCTTTGATTGGTTAGAAAGAAGATATTCACAGTTGTTTAAGGAGTTGTTTAAGGAGTTGTTTAAGTAGTTGAATGTTATTTTGTCAGTGCCATTGTACCTTTACTAGGAAGAATGACACTCCGTAGGTTTTCAGAGACCTAGCCAGTTTGACGTAGCTGACTTTGGCCTCAATTTCAGTCATGTTTTGGTAGTTTTTGTGTGCCTGTGTGGGAAACAAAAAGAAGACTTATTGAACATCTCAGCCAGTTATACTATAGTGTCACAGTAGAAGTAATTAGAACAGAGCAAGTCGGGACACGTTTAAATCAATACGACCATTTACAGCCATAGCAACAATGAATCTAACAATGACTATTACTACAAACCAGACTGGGAAACTATTTTTTCAGGTCATGTGTTTTCAGTCTGTGAGAAAAATAATGTCCCCACCGCAAAGAGCAAGCAGCCCAAATATGACTGGCCTTACAACGACCGCCCCCATCACACTCACACACACGCATGCACCCACGCATGCACCCACGCATGCACCCAAGCATGCACCCACGCATGCACCCACGCATTCACCCACGCATTCACACACACACAAGCGAACACACACACAAGCGAACACACACATGCTGGGGTTCTTACCTGGAAGATTCTTTTCTCCCCTTTGTTCTTGATGTACTCTTTAGGGAGGAACTCTTTCAAACTACAGAAAATAAATAAGAAATAAATGTAAACACACTTTGTTCAAGAAGACAGCAAAATCACTAAGGCAGGCAATATAATCCAGTAGTTCTGACTCAAGTTGGGATTCAAGTGATACTACATCAAAAATGTACTCTATGTATGCACACAGTGCTGTAAACCGCTTTTGCTAAAAGGCAAATACATCTTTGTTATATATTGAAAATATTTGAGTCATTCATGTTAAAGTATATACATAGCATTATGCCATAAACAGTGCTCACTCTAGGAAGCCTGGTTTGTGCTTGGTCTCGTTGTGGTCACCAAACTGGATCTGACACTGGTATCCGGCAAAGTCGCAGGCCTTCTCGAAGGAGACGGGATGGGAGCCGTTCAAAATGTCATCACGGGCCTGCACAGGGAGAGGAACATCCCAATGACATTTTCCACAAAGACATTCATTAAGGAAGATCCCAAACAGAGCCAGAAGTAATCCCAGATCAGGAAAATAGATAAAAACAGAGAATACTCTGCTGTTTTGCATATTTCCTTAGGCTGGTCCAAGTGACCAGTCTAGGGAACTCCTGCGATCAATGGTCTTAACTCTGTGGTGGGGCACAAACAGATCTGGGACCAGGCTTATACTTCCCTGAAAAACATCCAAGGAAAATATCATCAAATATCATCTTTCTGAGACAATCTAATGCCTTTCTAGCATCAAAATGAATGACGAGAAAATGTACCCATAAATTAACTTTAATGTTGGTCCAAAAGTTTCATTGTTTTCATATTACCAGGAGCATGAACTACTGGGAACATTTTGTGATGTACTCTGGCAAAAACCAGTAGAGGCAGGCAGGCAGGCAGGCAGGCAGGCAGGCAGGCAGGCAGGCAGGCAGGCAGGCAGGCAGGCAGGCAGGCCACATGGACAGTGCTTGCATTGGCCTGGGCCCCCGTGTCCAGCTGTGTTTCAACAGGGGAAGGAGAGCTCCAAGAACTACTGTCTTTGGCAGGAACACAAAGACTAGAAGTCTTAAGAAAGAATAAGATGAAGCTTCTGTGAGTGGAAGACCGCAAAAAGTCTCAAAGACAAAAGGTTCACTCCTTCACTGTGTGTGTCTATATGAGACAATCACACACTGAACAACATTTTCTCCTCAAACTTTGGGAGGTGATCTTGGGAGAAGACATCCTACCACCACTATGACATCTGCCACCTCAGGACATAAAACATGGCTGACACGTCAACAGGCACCTTGAGCCTGCTGGCCTCCAGCTGTGACTCTCAGCTGTTCTTCCTGACACTGTGCATTCTCACACCAATGGAAATGGATGTTGGTACAGTAACTAAGGGCATGAATAGGAACTTATAATGCAAAGCGTTTCTCACATACTGTATCTTCCATTGACATCAAAGCATGAGTGAAGTGGAAGGTTTGAGGTAAATACAATAATCTCAGGTTAGGTCATCTCAGGTTAGGTCATCTCAGGTTAGGTCATCTCACGTTAGGTCATCTCACGTTAGGTCATCTCACGTTAGGTCATCTCACGTTAGGTCATCTCACGTTAGGTCATCTCACGTTAGGTCATCTCACGTTAGGTCATCTCAGGTTAGGTCATCTCACGTTAGGTCATCTCACGTTAGGTCATCTCACGTTAGGTCATCTCAGGTTAGGTCATCTCAGGTTAGGTCATCTCAGGTTAGGTCATCTCAGGTTAGGTCATCTCACGTTAGGTCATCTCACGTTAGGTCATCTCAGGTTAGGTCATCTCACGTTAGGTCATCTCACGTTAGGTCATCTCACGTTAGGTCATCTCACGTTAGGTCATCTCACGTTAGGTCATCTCACGTTAGGTCATCTCACGTTAGGTCATCTCACGTTAGGTCATCTCACGTTAGGTCATCTCACGTTAGGTCATCTCACGTTAGGTCATCTCACGTTAGGTCATCTCACGTTAGGTCATCTCAGGTTAGGTCATCTCAGGTTAGGTCATCTCAGGTTAGGTCATCTCAGGTTAGGTCATCTCAGGTTAGGTCATCTCAGGTTAGGTCATCTCAGGTTAGGTCATCTCACGTTAGGTCATCTCAGGTTAGGTCATCTCAGGTTAGGTCATCTCAGGTTAGGTCATCTCAGGTTAGGTCATCTCAGGTTAGGTCATCTCAGGTTAGGTGTTGGAATGTGATCAATCATTAACAGCGACAGGTCTACATGAACCCCTACAAGGAGAACCTTGTTCCCAAAACACTGAAACCCCAAACCGTATTCCTGCCTTGGGTTTCTTTCCAAACTCCAGGCAGGATTTGACCAACAGAGGTCATTCTGGGGTTGTGTCCAAATTAACATTTACATTACATTTACATTTAAGTCATTTAGCAGACGCTCTTATCCAGAGCGACTTACAAGTTGGTAACCCTGATTATTTCTATACAGTGCACTACCTTTGAAGAGTGCTACTTTTCATTTTGGACGCAGCCTGGGTATCGGTCAGTACCTGGACGTAGAGCAGGTTGAGCTGGACCGGGTCTCGTGAGTCCACGTTCTGGTCTGAGTAGAAGAACTTCCTCCTGAGGAGCAGCATCTCGGTCTCCTCCACACCCTGCTCCCTCAGCGTCCGCCCATGGTCCAGCCAGTTCACTGACAATCACAATCAATACAACTCATTGGGAATCAATACAATTTAATGGGAATCAATACAACTCCTTGGGAATCAATACAATTTAATGGGAATCAATACAACTCCTTGGGAATCAATACAACTCCTTGGAAATCAATACAACTTAATGGGAATCAATACAACTCCTTGGGAATCAATATAGCTCCTTGGGAATCAATACAACTTAATGGGAATCAATACAACTCAATGTCAGTCAGTACAACTCAATGGGAATATATGTTTATCTATGCAAATCATGTCAATAAAACACAGTCAATACCAAAAAATGACAACTTTTTGCCAGTCAATCAAAGCCGCAAAAATACAAATGAATCAGCGGTGTCCTAATGGACATTCAAAATGAAGGACAAGCACATACATCAATAGAGATACTGGTGTCACGTCAAAATGTTCGCAGTGTGAAATAGATTTTTACATGACAACTGGCACCATATTGTTCTTGAATATGACAAGAGACACTTGTCATGGACACTTTGCGTGCGTGTGTGTCTGTGTGTACGTGCGTCTGTGCGTACGTGCGTCTGTGCGTACGTGCGTCTGTGCGTGCGTGCGTGCGTGTCTGTGCGTGCGTGCGTGTCTGTGCGTACGTGCGTGTCTGTGCGTACGTGCGTGTCTGTGCGTACGTGCGTGTCTGTGCGTACGTGCGTGTCTGTGCGTACGTGCGTGTCTGTGCGTACGTGCGTGTCTGTGCGTACGTGCGTGTCTGTGCGTACGTGCGTGTCTGTGCGTACGTGCGTGTCTGTGCCGACGTGCGTGTCTGTGCCGACGTGCGTCTGTATCTGTACGTGAGTCTGTATCTGTACGTGAGTCTGTATCTGTACGTGAGTCTGTATCTGTACGTGAGTCTGTACGTGAGTCTGTATCTGTACGCGAGTCTGTATCTGTACGTGAGTCTGTACGTGAGTCTGTACCTGTACGTGAGTCTGTATCTGTACGTGAGTCTGTATCTGTACGTGAGTCTGTATCTGTACGTGAGTCTGTATCTGTACGTGAGTCTGTATCTGTACGTGAGTCTGTATCTGTACGTGCGTCTGTATCTGTACGTGCGTCTGTATCTGTACGTGAGTCTGTATCTGTACGTGAGTCTGTATCTGTACGTGCGTCTGTATCTGTACGTGCGTCTGTATCTGTACGTGCGTCTGTATCTGTACGTGCGTCTGTATCTGTACGTGCGTCTGTATCTGTACGTGCGTCTGTATCTGTACGTGCGTCTGTATCTGTACGTGAGTCTGTATCTGTACGTGAGTCTGTATCTGTACGTGAGTCTGTATCTGTACGTGAGTCTGTATCTGTACGTGAGTCTGTACGTGAGTCTGTATCTGTACGTGGGTCTGTATCTGTACGTGCGTCTGTATCTGTACGTGCGTCTGTATCTGTACGTGCGTCTGTACGTGAGTCTGTATCTGTACGTGAGTCTGTATCTGTACGTGAGTCTGTATCTGTACGTGAGTCTGTATCTGTACGTGAGTCTGTACGTGAGTCTGTATCTGTACGCGAGTCTGTATCTGTACGTGAGTCTGTACGTGAGTCTGTATCTGTACGTGAGTCTGTATCTGTACGTGAGTCTGTATCTGTACGTGAGTCTGTATCTGTACGTGAGTCTGTATCTGTACGTGAGTCTGTATCTGTACGTGAGTCTGTATCTGTACGTGCGTCTGTATCTGTACGTGCGTCTGTATCTGTACGTGAGTCTGTATCTGTACGTGAGTCTGTATCTGTACGTGCGTCTGTATCTGTACGTGCGTCTGTATCTGTACGTGCGTCTGTATCTGTACGTGCGTCTGTATCTTAGTGCGTCTGTATCTGTACGTGCGTCTGTATCTGTACGTGAGTCTGTATCTGTACGTGAGTCTGTATCTGTACGTGAGTCTGTATCTGTACGTGAGTCTGTATCTGTACGTGAGTCTGTACGTGAGTCTGTATCTGTACGTGGGTCTGTATCTGTACGTGCGTCTGTATCTGTACGTGCGTCTGTATCTGTACGTGCGTCTGTACGTGAGTCTGTATCTGTACGTGAGTCTGTATCTGTACGTGAGTCTGTATCTGTACGTGAGTCTGTACGTGAGTCTGTATCTGTACGTGAGTCTGTATCTGTACGTGAGTCTGTATCTGTACGTGAGTCTGTATCTGTACGTGAGTCTGTATCTGTACGTGAGTCTGTACGTGAGTCTGTATCTGTACGTGAGTCTGTATCTGTACGTGAGTCTGTATCTGTACGTGAGTCTGTACGTGAGTCTGTATCTGTACGTGAGTCTGTGTCTGTACGTGAGTCTGTGTCTGTACGTGAGTCTGTGTCTGTACGTGCGTCTGTGTCTGTACGTGCGTCTGTATCTGTACGTGCGTCTGTATCTGTACGTGCGTCTGTATCTGTACGTGAGTCTGTACGTGAGTCTGTATCTGTACGTGCGTCTGTATCTGTACGTGCGTCTGTATCTGTACGTGAGTCTGTATCTGTACGTGAGTCTGTATCTGTACGTGAGTCTGTATCTGTACGTGAGTCTGTATCTGTACGCGAGTCTGTACGTGAGTCTGTATCTGTACGTGCGTCTGTATCTGTACGTGCGTATGTATCTGTACGTGAGTCTGTATCTGTACGTGAGTCTGTATCTGTACGTGAGTCTGTATCTGTACGTGAGTCTGTATCTGTACGTGAGTCTGTACGTGAGTCTGTATCTGTACGTGCGTCTGTATCTGTACGTGCGTATGTATCTGTACGTGCGTCTGTATCTGTACGTGAGTCTGTATCTGTACGTGAGTCTGTATCTGTACGTGAGTCTGTATCTGTACGTGAGTCTGTATCTGTACGTGCGTCTGTATCTGTACGTGAGTCTGTATCTGTACGTGAGTCTGTATCTGTACGTGAGTCTGTATCTGTACGTGCGTCTGTATCTGTACGTGCGTCTGTATCTGTACGTGAGTCTGTATCTGTACGTGCGTCTGTATCTGTACGTGCGTCTGTATCTGTACGTGCGTCTGTATCTGTACGTGCGTCTGTATCTGTACGTGAGTCTGTACGTGAGTCTGTATCTGTACGTGAGTCTGTATCTGTACGTGCGTCTATCTGTACGTGAGTCTGTATCTGTACGTGAGTCTGTATCTGTACGTGAGTCTGTATCTGTACGTGAGTCTGTATCTGTACGTGAGTCTGTATCTGTACGTGAGTCTGTATCTGTACGTGAGTCTGTATCTGTACATGAGTCTGTACGTGAGTCTGTATCTGTACGTGAGTCTGTATCTGTACGTGAGTCTGTATCTGTACGTGAGTCTGTACGTGAGTCTGTATCTGTACGTGAGTCTGTACCTGAGTCTGTACCTGAGTCTGTACCTGAGTCTGTACGTGAGTCTGTACCTGAGTCTGTACGTGAGTCTGTACGTGAGTCTGTACGTGAGTCTGTACGTGAGTCTGTACGTGAGTCTGTACGTGAGTCTGTATCTGAGTCTGTATCTGAGTCTGTATCTGAGTCTGTATCTGAGTCTGTACCTGAGTCTGTACCTGAGTCTGTACCTGAGTCTGTACCTGAGTCTGTACCTGAGTCTGTACCTGAGTCTGTATCTGTACCTGAGTCTGTACCTGAGTCTGTACCTGAGTCTGTATCTGTACGTGAGTCTGTATCTGTACGTGCGTCTGTATCTGTACGTGCGTCTGTATCTGTACGTGCGTCTGTATCTGTACGTGCGTCTGTATCTGTACGTGCGTCTGTATCTGTACGTGCGTCTGTATCTGTACGTGCGTCTGTATCTGTACGTGCGTCTGTATCTGTACGTGCGTCTGTATCTGTACGTGAGTCTGTATCTGTACGTGAGTCTGTATCTGTACGTGAGTCTGTACGTGAGTCTGTATCTGTACGTGAGTCTGTATCTGTACGTGAGTCTGTATCTGTACGTGAGTCTGTATCTGTACGTGAGTCTGTATCTGTACGTGAGTCTGTGTCTGTACCTGAGTCTGTACCTGAGTCTGTACCTGAGTCTGTACCTGTACCTGAGTCTGTACCTGAGTCTGTACCTGAGTCTGTACCTGAGTCTGTATCTGTACGTGAGTCTGTATCTGTACGTGAGTCTGTATCTGTACGTGAGTCTGTATCTGTACGTGAGTCTGTATCTGTACGTGAGTCTGTATCTGTACGTGCGTCTGTATCTGTACGTGCGTCTGTATCTGTACGTGCGTCTGTATCTGTACGTGCGTCTGTATCTGTACGTGCGTCTGTATCTGTACGTGCGTCTGTATCTGTACGTGCGTCTGTATCTGTACGTGCGTCTGTATCTGTACGTGCGTCTGTATCTGTACGTGCGTCTGTATCTGTACGTGCGTCTGTATCTGTACGTGCGTCTGTATCTGTACGTGAGTCTGTATCTGTACGTGAGTCTGTATCTGTACGTGAGTCTGTATCTGTACGTGAGTCTGTATCTGTACGTGAGTCTGTACGTGAGTCTGTACGTGAGTCTGTATCTGTACGTGAGTCTGTATCTGTACGTGAGTCTGTATCTGTACGTGAGTCTGTATCTGTACGTGAGTCTGTATCTGTACGTGAGTCTGTGTCTGTACGTGAGTCTGTACGTGAGTCTGTATCTGTACGTGCGTCTGTATCTGTACGTGCGTCTGTATCTGTACGTGCGTCTGTATCTGTACGTGCGTCTGTATCTGTACGTGAGTCTGTACGTGCGTCTGTATCTGTACGTGCGTCTGTATCTGTACGTGCGTCTGTATCTGTACGTGCGTCTGTATCTGTACGTGCGTCTGTATCTGTACGTGAGTCTGTATCTGTACGTGCATCTGTATCTGTACGTGAGTCTGTACGTGCATCTGTATCTGTACGTGAGTCTGTATCTGTACGTGCGTCTGTATCTGTACGTGCGTCTGTATCTGTACGTGAGTCTGTATCTGTACGTGAGTCTGTATCTGTACGTGAGTCTGTATCTGTACGTGCGTCTGTATCTGTACGTGCGTCTGTATCTGTACGTGCGTCTGTATCTGTACGTGCGTCTGTATCTGTACGTGAGTCTGTATCTGTACGTGAGTCTGTATCTGTACGTGAGTCTGTATCTGTACGTGAGTCTGTATCTGTACGTGAGTCTGTATCTGTACGTGAGTCTGTATCTGTACGTGAGTCTGTATCTGTACGTGCGTCTGTATCTGTACGTGCGTCTGTATCTGTACGTGAGTCTGTATCTGTACGTGAGTCTGTATCTGTACGTGCGTCTGTATCTGTACGTGAGTCTGTATCTGTACGTGAGTCTGTATCTGTACGTGAGTCTGTATCTGTACGTGAGTCTGTATCTGTACGTGAGTCTATACGTGAGTCTGTATCTGTACGTGAGTCTGTATCTGTACGTGCGTCTGTATCTGTACGTGCGTCTGTATCTGTACGTGAGTCTGTATCTGTACGTGAGTCTGTATCTGTACCTGAGTCTGTATCTGTACATGAGTCTGTACGTGAGTCTGTATCTGTACGTGAGTCTGTATCTGTACGTGAGTCTGTATCTGTACGTGAGTCTGTACGTGAGTCTGTACGTGAGTCTGTATCTGTACGTGAGTCTGTACGTGAGTCTGTACGTGAGTCTGTATCTGAGTCTGTACGTGAGTCTGTATCTGAGTCTGTATCTGAGTCTGTATCTGAGTCTGTATCTGTACGTGAGTCTGTATCTGTACGTGAGTCTGTATCTGTACGTGAGTCTGTATCTGTACGTGAGTCTGTATCTGTACGTGAGTCTGTATCTGTACGTGCGTCTGTATCTGTACGTGCATCTGTATCTGTACGTGCGTCTGTATCTGTACGTGCGTCTGTATCTGTACGTGCGTCTGTATCTGTACGTGCGTCTGTATCTGTACGTGCATCTGTATCTGTACGTGAGTCTGTATCTGTACGTGAGTCTGTATCTGTACGTGAGTCTGTACGTGAGTCTGTATCTGTACGTGAGTCTGTATCTGTACGTGAGTCTGTATCTGTACGTGAGTCTGTGTCTGTACGTGAGTCTGTGTCTGTACGTGAGTCTGTACGTGAGTCTGTATCTGTACGTGCGTCTGTACGTGAGTCTGTATCTGTACGTGCGTCTGTATCTGTACGTGCGTCTGTATCTGTACGTGAGTCTGTACGTGCGTCTGTATCTGTACGTGCGTCTGTATCTGTACGTGCGTCTGTATCTGTACGTGCGTCTGTATCTGTACGTGCGTCTGTATCTGTACGTGCGTCTGTATCTGTACGTGCGTCTGTATCTGTACGTGCGTCTGTATCTGTACGTGCGTCTGTATCTGTACGTGCGTCTGTATCTGTACGTGAGTCTGTATCTGTACGTGAGTCTGTATCTGTACGTGAGTCTGTATCTGTACGTGAGTCTGTACGTGAGTCTGTATCTGTACGTGCGTCTGTATCTGTACGTGCGTCTATCTGTACGTGCGTCTGTATCTGTACGTGCGTCTGTATCTGTACGTGCGTCTGTATCTGTACGTGCGTCTGTATCTGTACGTGAGTCTGTATCTGTACGTGAGTCTGTACGTGAGTCTGTACGTGAGTCTGTACGTGAGTCTGTACGTGAGTCTGTATCTGTACGTGAGTCTGTACGTGAGTCTGTACGTGAGTCTGTATCTGTACGTGAGTCTGTATCTGTACGTGAGTCTGTACTTGAGTCTGTACGTGAGTCTGTATCTGTACGTGAGTCTGTATCTGTACGTGAGTCTGTATCTGTACGTGAGTCTGTACGTGAGTCTGTATCTGTACGTGAGTCTGTATCTGTACGTGAGTCTGTATCTGTACGTGAGTCTGTATCTGTACGTGAGTCTGTATCTGTACGTGAGTCTGTACGTGAGTCTGTATCTGTACGTGCGTCTGTATCTGTACGTGAGTCTGTATCTGTACGTGAGTCTGTATCTGTACGTGAGTCTGTACGTGAGTCTGTATCTGTACGTGAGTCTGTATCTGTACGTGAGTCTGTACGTGAGTCTGTATCTGTACGTGCGTCTGTATCTGTACGTGCGTCTGTATCTGTACGTGAGTCTGTACGTGAGTCTGTACGTGAGTCTGTACGTGAGTCTGTATCTGTACGTGAGTCTGTACGTGAGTCTGTACGTGAGTCTGTATCTGTACGTGAGTCTGTATCTGTACGTGAGTCTGTACTTGAGTCTGTACGTGAGTCTGTATCTGTACGTGAGTCTGTATCTGTACGTGAGTCTGTATCTGTACGTGAGTCTGTATCTGTACGTGAGTCTGTACGTGAGTCTGTATCTGTACGTGAGTCTGTATCTGTACGTGAGTCTGTATCTGTACGTGAGTCTGTATCTGTACGTGAGTCTGTATCTGTACGTGAGTCTGTACGTGAGTCTGTATCTGTACGTGAGTCTGTATCTGTACGTGAGTCTGTATCTGTACGTGAGTCTGTATCTGTACGTGAGTCTGTATCTGTACGTGAGTCTGTACGTGAGTCTGTACGTGAGTCTGTACGTGAGTCTGTATCTGTACGTGAGTCTGTACGTGAGTCTGTACGTGAGTCTGTATCTGTACGTGAGTCTGTATCTGTACGTGAGTCTGTATCTGTACGTGAGTCTGTATCTGTACGTGAGTCTGTATCTGTACGTGAGTCTGTACGTGAGTCTGTATCTGTACGTGAGTCTGTATCTGTACGTGAGTCTGTATCTGTACGTGAGTCTGTATCTGTACGTGAGTCTGTACGTGAGTCTGTACGTGAGTCTGTATCTGTACGTGAGTCTGTACGTGAGTCTGTACGTGAGTCTGTATCTGTACGTGAGTCTGTATCTGTACGTGAGTCTGTATCTGTACGTGAGTCTGTACGTGAGTCTGTACGTGAGTCTGTATCTGTACGTGAGTCTGTATCTGTACGTGAGTCTGTATCTGTACGTGCGTCTGTATCTGTACGTGCGTCTGTATCTGTACGTGCGTCTGTATCTGTACGTGCGTCTGTATCTGTACGTGCGTCTGTATCTGTACGTGAGTCTGTATCTGTACGTGAGTCTGTATCTGTACGTGCGTCTGTATCTGTACGTGCGTCTGTATCTGTACGTGCGTCTGTATCTGTACGTGCGTCTGTATCTGTACGTGAGTCTGTATCTGTACGTGAGTCTGTATCTGTACGTGAGTCTGTATCTGTACGTGAGTCTGTATCTGTACGTGAGTCTGTACGTGAGTCTGTATCTGTACGTGAGTCTGTATCTGTACGTGAGTCTGTATCTGTACGTGAGTCTGTATCTGTACGTGAGTCTGTATTTGTACGTGAGTCTGTGTCTGTACGTGAGTCTGTACGTGAGTCTGTATCTGTACGTGCGTCTATCTGTACGTGCGTCTGTATCTGTACGTGCGTCTGTATCTGTACGTGCGTCTGTATCTGTACGTGAGTCTGTACGTGCGTCTGTATCTGTACGTGCGTCTGTATCTGTACGTGCGTCTGTATCTGTACGTGCGTCTGTATCTGTACGTGCGTCTGTATCTGTACGTGAGTCTGTATCTGTACGTGCATCTGTATCTGTACGTGAGTCTGTACGTGCATCTGTATCTGTACGTGAGTCTGTATCTGTACGTGCGTCTGTATCTGTACGTGCGTCTGTATCTGTACATGAGTCTGTATCTGTACGTGAGTCTGTATCTGTACGTGAGTCTGTATCTGTACGTGCGTCTGTATCTGTACGTGCGTCTGTATCTGTACGTGCGTCTGTATCTGTACGTGAGTCTGTATCTGTACGTGAGTCTGTATCTGTACGTGAGTCTGTATCTGTACGTGAGTCTGTATCTGTACGTGAGTCTGTATCTGTACGTGAGTCTGTATCTGTACGTGAGTCTGTATCTGTACGTGAGTCTGTATCTGTACGTGCGTCTGTATCTGTACGTGCGTCTGTATCTGTACGTGAGTCTGTATCTGTACGTGAGTCTGTATCTGTACGTGCGTCTGTATCTGTACGTGAGTCTGTATCTGTACGTGAGTCTGTATCTGTACGTGAGTCTGTATCTGTACGTGAGTCTGTATCTGTACGTGAGTCTATACGTGAGTCTGTATCTGTACGTGAGTCTGTATCTGTACGTGCGTCTGTATCTGTACGTGCGTCTGTATCTGTACGTGAGTCTGTATCTGTACGTGAGTCTGTATCTGTACCTGAGTCTGTATCTGTACATGAGTCTGTACGTGAGTCTGTATCTGTACGTGAGTCTGTATCTGTACGTGAGTCTGTATCTGTACGTGAGTCTGTACGTGAGTCTGTACGTGAGTCTGTATCTGTACGTGAGTCTGTACGTGAGTCTGTACGTGAGTCTGTATCTGAGTCTGTACGTGAGTCTGTACGTGAGTCTGTATCTGAGTCTGTATCTGAGTCTGTATCTGAGTCTGTATCTGTACGTGAGTCTGTATCTGTACGTGAGTCTGTATCTGTACGTGAGTCTGTATCTGTACGTGAGTCTGTATCTGTACGTGAGTCTGTATCTGTACGTGCATCTGTATCTGTACGTGCGTCTGTATCTGTACGTGCGTCTGTATCTGTACGTGCGTCTGTATCTGTACGTGCGTCTGTATCTGTACGTGCATCTGTATCTGTACGTGAGTCTGTATCTGTACGTGAGTCTGTATCTGTACGTGAGTCTGTACGTGAGTCTGTATCTGTACGTGAGTCTGTATCTGTACGTGAGTCTGTATCTGTACGTGAGTCTGTATCTGTACGTGAGTCTGTGTCTGTACGTGAGTCTGTGTCTGTACGTGAGTCTGTACGTGAGTCTGTATCTGTACGTGCGTCTGTACGTGAGTCTGTATCTGTACGTGCGTCTGTATCTGTACGTGCGTCTGTATCTGTACGTGAGTCTGTACGTGCGTCTGTATCTGTACGTGCGTCTGTATCTGTACGTGCGTCTGTATCTGTACGTGCGTCTGTATCTGTACGTGCGTCTGTATCTGTACGTGAGTCTGTATCTGTACGTGCGTCTGTATCTGTACGTACGTCTGTATCTGTACGTGCGTCTGTATCTGTACGTGCGTCTGTATCTGTACGTGCGTCTGTATCTGTACGTGAGTCTGTATCTGTACGTGAGTCTGTATCTGTACGTGAGTCTGTATCTGTACGTGAGTCTGTATCTGTACGTGAGTCTGTACGTGAGTCTGTATCTGTACGTGCGTCTGTATCTGTACGTGCGTCTATCTGTACGTGCGTCTGTATCTGTACGTGCGTCTGTATCTGTACGTGCGTCTGTATCTGTACGTGCGTCTGTATCTGTACGTGAGTCTGTATCTGTACGTGAGTCTGTACGTGAGTCTGTACGTGAGTCTGTACGTGAGTCTGTACGTGAGTCTGTATCTGTACGTGAGTCTGTACGTGAGTCTGTACGTGAGTCTGTATCTGTACGTGAGTCTGTATCTGTACGTGAGTCTGTATCTGTACGTGAGTCTGTACGTGAGTCTGTATCTGTACGTGAGTCTGTATCTGTACGTGAGTCTGTATCTGTACGTGAGTCTGTATCTGTACGTGAGTCTGTATCTGTACGTGAGTCTGTACGTGAGTCTGTATCTGTACGTGCGTCTGTATCTGTACGTGCGTCTATCTGTACGTGCGTCTGTATCTGTACGTGCGTCTGTATCTGTACGTGCGTCTGTATCTGTACGTGAGTCTGTACGTGAGTCTGTACGTGAGTCTGTACGTGAGTCTGTATCTGTACGTGAGTCTGTACGTGAGTCTGTACGTGAGTCTGTATCTGTACGTGAGTCTGTATCTGTACGTGAGTCTGTACTTGAGTCTGTACGTGAGTCTGTATCTGTACGTGAGTCTGTATCTGTACGTGAGTCTGTATCTGTACGTGAGTCTGTATCTGTACGTGAGTCTGTATCTGTACGTGAGTCTGTACGTGAGTCTGTATCTGTACGTGAGTCTGTATCTGTACGTGAGTCTGTATCTGTACGTGAGTCTGTATCTGTACGTGAGTCTGTATCTGTACGTGAGTCTGTACGTGAGTCTGTATCTGTACGTGAGTCTGTATCTGTACGTGAGTCTGTATCTGTACGTGAGTCTGTATCTGTACGTGAGTCTGTACGTGAGTCTGTACGTGAGTCTGTATCTGTACGTGAGTCTGTACGTGAGTCTGTACGTGAGTCTGTATCTGTACGTGAGTCTGTATCTGTACGTGAGTCTGTATCTGTACGTGAGTCTGTACGTGAGTCTGTACGTGAGTCTGTATCTGTACGTGAGTCTGTATCTGTACGTGAGTCTGTATCTGTACGTGAGTCTGTATCTGTACGTGCGTCTGTATCTGTACGTGCGTCTGTATCTGTACGTGCGTCTGTATCTGTACGTGCGTCTGTATCTGTACGTGCGTCTGTATCTGTACGTGCGTCTGTATCTGTACGTGCATCTGTATCTGTACGTGAGTCTGTATCTGTACGTGAGTCTGTATCTGTACGTGAGTCTGTACGTGAGTCTGTATCTGTACGTGAGTCTGTATCTGTACGTGAGTCTGTATCTGTACGTGAGTCTGTGTCTGTACGTGAGTCTGTGTCTGTACGTGAGTCTGTACGTGAGTCTGTATCTGTACGTGCGTCTGTACGTGAGTCTGTATCTGTACGTGCGTCTGTATCTGTACGTGCGTCTGTATCTGTACGTGAGTCTGTACGTGCGTCTGTATCTGTACGTGCGTCTGTATCTGTACGTGCGTCTGTATCTGTACGTGAGTCTGTATCTGTACGTGCGTCTGTATCTGTACGTGAGTCTGTATCTGTACGTGCGTCTGTATCTGTACGTGCGTCTGTATCTGTACGTGCGTCTGTATCTGTACGTGCGTCTGTATCTGTACGTGCGTCTGTATCTGTACGTGCGTCTGTATCTGTACGTGCGTCTGTATCTGTACGTGAGTCTGTATCTGTACGTGAGTCTGTATCTGTACGTGAGTCTGTATCTGTACGTGAGTCTGTACGTGAGTCTGTATCTGTACGTGCGTCTGTATCTGTACGTGCGTCTATCTGTACGTGCGTCTGTATCTGTACGTGCGTCTGTATCTGTACGTGCGTCTGTATCTGTACGTGAGTCTGTATCTGTACGTGAGTCTGTACGTGAGTCTGTACGTGAGTCTGTACGTGAGTCTGTACGTGAGTCTGTATCTGTACGTGAGTCTGTATCTGTACGTGAGTCTGTACTTGAGTCTGTACGTGAGTCTGTATCTGTACGTGAGTCTGTATCTGTACGTGAGTCTGTATCTGTACGTGAGTCTGTACGTGAGTCTGTATCTGTACGTGAGTCTGTATCTGTACGTGAGTCTGTATCTGTACGTGAGTCTGTATCTGTACGTGAGTCTGTATCTGTACGTGAGTCTGTACGTGAGTCTGTATCTGTACGTGCGTCTGTATCTGTACGTGCGTCTATCTGTACGTGCGTCTGTATCTGTACGTGCGTCTGTATCTGTACGTGCGTCTGTACGTGAGTCTGTACGTGAGTCTGTACGTGAGTCTGTACGTGAGTCTGTATCTGTACGTGAGTCTGTACGTGAGTCTGTATCTGTACGTGAGTCTGTATCTGTACGTGAGTCTGTACTTGAGTCTGTACGTGAGTCTGTATCTGTACGTGAGTCTGTATCTGTACGTGAGTCTGTATCTGTACGTGAGTCTGTACGTGAGTCTGTATCTGTACGTGAGTCTGTATCTGTACGTGAGTCTGTATCTGTACGTGAGTCTGTATCTGTACTTGAGTCTGTACGTGAGTCTGTATCTGTACGTGAGTCTGTATCTGTACGTGAGTCTGTATCTGTACGTGAGTCTGTATCTGTACGTGAGTCTGTACGTGAGTCTGTACGTGAGTCTGTATCTGTACGTGAGTCTGTACGTGAGTCTGTACGTGAGTCTGTATCTGTACGTGAGTCTGTATCTGTACGTGAGTCTGTATCTGTACGTGAGTCTGTATCTGTACGTGAGTCTGTACGTGAGTCTGTATCTGTACGTGAGTCTGTATCTGTACGTGAGTCTGTATCTGTACGTGAGTCTGTATCTGTACGTGCGTCTGTGTCATTGTGTCTGTGTCTTACACTCGTCGTCTGTGTCTTTGTGTCTGTGTGTCTGTGTCTTTGTGTCTGTGTCTTTGTGTCTGTGTCTTTGTGTCTGTGTCTTTGTGTCTGTGTCTGTGTCTTTGTGTCTGTGTCATTGTGTCTGTGTCATTGTGTCTGTGTCTTACACTCGTCGTCTGTGTGGAGTTTCTGCTTAAGTTTCTCCATCTTCTTGTCGTCTCTCATCAGAGTCTTGTCCCGTCTTGTCAGAGTCCCCGTCATCTCCTCCTTCTTCTCCTCAACCACGTCGTGCACCAACGAGTACTCGTCATAGTTTGTGATACCTGCCAAAAGAGTGTTGAAAGAAAAATGTACTTTTTGGCTCATATTGTCTTTCCTATACATTCATTGGAGGAGAAAGTCAGAAGAGAGGGGCCTTGGATCTTCAGTGATTGGGGACATTGCCCTGTTTAAGGTATAGTCTATCGAATGGGACGTTAAAAAAGGGATGTCCTGACTCTCTGTGGGTACTAAAGATCCCATGGCACTTATCGTAAGAGTAGTGGTGTTAACCCCGGTGTCCTGGCTAAATGTCTAATCTGGCCCTCATACCATCATGGACACCAAATCATCCCCAGCTTCCAATTGACTCATTCACCTCCCCCCCGGTAACTATTCTCCAGGTCGTTGCTGTAAATGAGAATGTGTTCAGTCAATTTACCCCGTAAAATAAGGATTAAATATAAAATAAAATTATCCTCCAATTTGTTTTGAGGAGGTGGCAAGGAGAGAGGATGTGAGGAATCAAGGAGAGAGGATGTGAGGAATCAAGGAAAGAGCCTTTGTTTTAGCTGGAAATCTGACTAGTTGAAAAAGTGTCAAATCATCAAGCAGTAACATTAGACTTCTATGAGTTGACCCTTTACTCATAACGCCTCGATGACATTACCATTATAATGACATAACAGATAAGTTATGAACTGTTAATGCATGCTTACGTCAACTGACTTTTCAGCTCAATTCACCAATTACCGCTAGCCAACTAACTTACGTTACATTTTGTGCCATGACTTATAATGAACGTGCCCATCTCTAATTCATTAAACTGACCTATCCTGGCACAGATGGTCATAAGCATGTCGCTGACGATCTTGGAGTCGTCCACCATGACGGTTTTCACCGTCCCGTCCAGCATGCGGATCTTCAAGGGCCTCTGCTTCTTCTTGTACTCCAGAGTGTCCTGATAAAACCACCCAGTGAGAACAATATTGTTTAAAATACATATTTTTTTAAGTGTTTCGCTCAGAGGGCACATTCATATTTATTAGACGTCATGTGTTAATTATAAACCACATTCACAATCATTAGACAATACTTCAGATAGCTAGCTAGCTACATCCCTCGTAGAACTGTTAGCATCATAATAAAACATTATAATATTACATTTAGCAGACGGTTCTATCCAAAGCAACCTACAGTCATACATGTATGAATTGTTCACGCTTGGCTGGTTTTGGGAATCGAACCCACTATTATGGTGTTGCAAGTGCCATGCTCTACCAACTGAGAACAACCATGTGGATATTATCATTAATATCATCGTACCAATGTTCAGACTGACAGACAGTATGTCCCAACTTATCTTACAAAAAAAATTGGGAGAATTTTTGTGATTGATATGCATTGTAGTGTCTAATACGGTACGTTCGGACAAGTTTAGGTTTAAGGCTTTCAAACCCAGTCGTCACTGGTGCAGCTTTTACCACCGAGTCTACAACAAATAGGTAACAGAAAAGAAAGACGATTTTTATCGCTGACAACAGTTGTTGGCTACGTCTCCGTAAGATGTTGTGGAAGATACTGCCGATATTTCTCAAAAGATCCCTATAGCTCTTTCCTGACCATCTCAACTTCATGAGCACAGATCTAAAAAGCACTTGAACAGGGAGACCAACTGACTCACTCACCCCATTCCTCAGCATGTAGTAGTCCAGGGCCTTGCCTGCCTCCAGCCAGATGCCTTTCTTGGGGTCCTCGTCAGACAGGAACAGACCATAGTCATTGGCTGGAAGAGAAATTAGAGAAAGGGTATTAGAGACTGAGGAGGCGGCTTGAGAGGGATTTGAGGAGGGGGTTTGGGAGGGATTTTCTGGTTGTGTGTGTGTGTGTGTGTGTGTGTGTGTGTGTGTGTAAGTGATACGATCTGAAGGCGTTTCTTTCCCTGGATTGAGTGAGTCAAAGGGTCTCATCTTGGATTAGTTGACGTAATTCCAACATATAGAACAAATACTGTGTGGATTAAAAGCGTTCTTATCGGTGCATTAAGTCAGCTGCAAACAAACTAGAAGGTAACACGTCAACAAGTGACAGGAAACTGTGCCACCACATGGAAATCAGCTGGACTGTTTCTACTGGATTTAGTGCGGAACTCGGTTTAGTTTTTTAAACAACTAATTGACCAACGTTGGTTCAATTATCTGAATTACATTTTGTTCGTTTTTTTCTTCTGTGAACTCAATGCGCAGTTTCTCCAGAGCTAGAGAGGGCAGTTGCTGCGCGAGGTAAATACATGATCTATATACAGTGCATTTGGAAAGTATTCAGACGCCCTGACTTTTTCCACATTTTGTTACGTTAAAGCCTTATTCTAAAATGTATTCAATCTTTTGTTCCCCTCATCAATCTACACACAATACCCCATAATTACAAAGTGAAAAAAGTTTTTTAGAAATGTACATATATATATATATATATATATATAAAAAAATTGAAATACCTCATTTACATTACTATTCAGATCCTTTGCTATGAGACTCAAAATTGAGCTCAGGTGCATCCTGTTTCCATTGATCATCCTTGAGAAGTTTCTACAACTTTGAGTCCACCTGTGGTAAATTCAATTGATTGGACATGATTTTGAAAGGCACACACCTGTCTATATAAGGTCCCACAGTTGACAGTGGATGTCAGAGCAAAAACCAAGCCATGAGGTCGAAGGAATTGTCCGTAGAGCTCCGAGACAGGATTGTGTCGAAGGCACAGATCTGGGGAAGGGTACCAAAAACCTGTTTTTGCTTTGTCATTATGGGGTATTGTGTGTAGATTGATGAGGGGAAAAAACAATTTAATACATTTTGGAATAAGGCTGTTACGTAACAAAATGTGGAAAAAGTCGAGGGGTCTGAATACTTTCAGAATGCACTGTATGTATTTATGTAAATACATGATCTAAGTGATTGATAGTTGGTATTCAGCAGTCAACAACTGAAATATTTTAGTAAAGTAATGTGAATAAATGTTGGTTAATAAGTGATAATCAGTAATGAACAGTCACTACCATCATGGTACAGTTATTCATTGTTTTATTCTGTGTTGTTACAGCACATAATGCATAGTGCATTTCATTTTTTAAATTTATTAATTATGGAAACCAAAAACAGTGATTTGTTTTTTTTTTAAATCTAACCAAAACCGAACCAACCTCAAAAAGGAAAAATTACTCAGCACTAGCTGGATTACATCCAAGTTTCAAAACGGTACTTCCTGTCCTCTAGGGCCTGAAAGATGCCTAGCTAGCATAGCTCGCCAGAGCTAAAGGAATCTGGCCATTTAAGACACTGAACATTCCATATTAGCTGTTGATGTTGGCCAAGACACGTCTCTCCCTCTTTTTTTCTCTCTCTCCCTCTCTCTCAAAGTGGAAAATTACTCACAGGTTGAGACAGGGAAGCTGTCCACTGCAGTCAGAGAGAATCACTTACGTAACAGCACACAGCTTCGTACGTAACCCCTAACCGAGGCACATTGGAAAGCAGAGAAGGAGAGGTTCCTTTCAATAAAGGTACGCAGCTGTCTTTGTTACACTCAATTTGAGACATTTCTGGGCTTCCTGAAGATATTTTTTTCTCACTCCAGTATTTTTTTCACTGAACCAATAGGTATTTTTTGGCCTGAAACTGAGGTCAACAAAGAAGTCTAAAAACAGACAGTGATCATATTTTTGAATTCCAACCAGTCTGCATCATTGAGCTGTTATGGCAATAAAATGATGAGATGGGGATTAAGGAATTTTGAAAGAGGAAGGGGGAATTTTGGAGAAGAATGAGGGGAATCTTGAAATAGTGGGAGGGGGAATATTGGAGAAGAATGAGGGACTCTTGGAGAAGAATGACAAAACCTTGGAACATTAAAGATGCAAAAGGGAGAATTCTCCAGTCTCCAGATCCTTGGATCACTGAAATATCCTCCTTCCCACATCAGCACTGCATCTGCTCAGCCGTCATACATGGAAACATTAACATGGAAAGGTTGAGCAGGCCATAATGACACTCTTCAACCCTTCAAGACCTCAGAGAAATCAACTTCATGGCAAGTATTCAATTAGAAGACGACGAAGGGCTGGAATGGACACAGACATGTTAGTATGAGGAAAGATGGGCGTGGAGGCATGAAATCGTTTGCTTTCACAACGTTTGCTGCAATTGCTTAGTTGCATCCCAAATGACACGATTCCTTATGTAGTGCACTACTTTTGACCAGAGCTCATAGGGCTCCCATAGGACTCTAGTCAAATGTAGTGCACTACATAGGGAATAGGGTGTAATTTAGAATGCTTCCCATTTGGATTACTGCAGAGTTTTAAAGAGATGGGGGAAGAAATCGACACAGTTACATGTCGGAATATTATTTTTGACGATATATCGTATCGCTTTTGGCAATATTGCAATATTATTTTTGCACTCGCTTTCTGTACCTGCATCAAAATTCCAGTATTTTTCCTTTACAGTTTGTTCTCCATCTTCTTTTTAATAGGGAACACTATTTCCATGACTGATGAAAATTGGTTTTCTCATGGCTCTCTCGTCTCTCTGACATACAGTTGAAGTCGGAAGTTTTCATACACTTAGGTTGGAGTCATTAAAACTTGTTTTTCAACTCCTCCACAAATGTCTTGTTAACAAACTATAGTTTTGGCAAGTCGGTTAGGACATCTACTTTGTGCATGACAAGTAATTTTTCCAACAATTGTTTACAGACAGATTATTTCACTTATAATTCATTTTATCACAATTCCAGTGGGTCAGAAGTTGACACACACTAAGTTGACTGTGCCTTTAAACAGCCTGGAAAATTCCAGAAAATGGTGTCATGGCTTTAGAAGCTTCTGATTGGCTAATTGACATCATTCGAGTCAATTGCAGGTGTACCTGTGGATGCATTTCAAGGCCGACCTTCAAACTCAGTGCCTCTTTGCTTGACATCATGAGAAAATCACAAGAAATCAGCCAAGACCTGAGAAAAACAATTGCAGACCTCCACAAGTCTGGTTCATCCTTGGGAGCAATTTCCAAACGCCTGAAGGTACCACACGTTCATCTGTACAAACAATAGTACGCAAGTATAAACACAATGGGATCCCGCAGCCGTCATACCGCTCAGGAAGGAGACGTGTTCTGTCTCCTAGAGATGAACGTACTCTGGTGCGAAAAGTGCAAATCAATCCCAGAACAACAGCCTTGTGAAGATGGTGGAGGAAACAGGTACAAAAGTATCTATATCCACAGTAAAAGGAGACCTAAATCGACATAATCTGAAAGGCCGCTCAGCAAGAAAGAAGCCACTGCTCCAAAACCGCCATAAAAAAGCCAGACTACGGTTTGCAACTGCACATGGGGACAAATATAGTACTTTTTGGAGATAATGACCATCGTTATGTTTGGAGGAAAAAGGGGGACGCTTGCAAGCCGAAGAACTCCATCCCAACCGTGAAGCACGGTGGTGGCAGCATCATGTTGTGGGGGTGCTTTGCTGCAGAAGGGACTGTTGCACTTCATAAAATAGATGGCATCATGAGGTAGGAAAGTTATGTGGATATATTGAAGAAACATGTCAAGACATCAGTCAGGAATTTAAAGCTTGGTCGCAAAAGGGTCTTCCAAATGGACAATGGCCCCAAGCATACTTCCAAAGTTGTGGCAAAATGGCTTGAGGACAACAAAGTCAAGGTATTGGAGTGGCCATCACAAAGCCCTGACCTCAATCCTATAGAAAATGTGTGGGCAGAACTGAAAAAGCGTGTGCGAGCAAGGAGGCCTACATACCTGACTCAGTTACATCAGCTCTGTCAGGAGGAATGGGCCAAAATTCACCCAACTTACTGTGGGAAGCTTGTGGAAGGTTACTCAAAACATTTGACCCAAGTTAAACAATTTAAAGGCAATGCTACCAAATACTAATTGAGTGTATGTAAACTTCTGACCCACTGTGAATGTGATGAAAGAAGTAAAATATTAAATAAATCATTCTCTCTACTATTATTCTGACATTTCACATTCTTAAAATAAAGTGGTGATCCTAACTGACCTAAAACAGGGAATTTTTACAAGGATTAAATGTCAGGAATTGTGAAAAACTGAGTTTAAATTTATTTGGCTAAGGTGTATTTAAACTTCCGACTTCAACTGTATGTCGAGCAATATGTTTGGTTATAAAAAATAAAAAGCAATATGTTGGTTACGTCGAATCGCAAAAGAAATCTCAGCATCAAAACGCAATACATATAGACTCATAAGAATCGCAAAACATATCGTACATGGTGAGGTCCCTGGCAATTCCTTGCCCTACGAGAGACACAGTTATCATCTCTTTGAATTTCCTGTTGTCATATTGGGTGTTATTAAAGACAGCTGCTCAAGACTGGAATAGATAGTTCCCTGTCAGTGTTGGTTTAGTGAGAAGAGCTGACATTTCTAGAAGTCTGTTGGCCTGTGCTACAGCAGATTGCTTGTTCCTGGATCCCTTCTGCATACATCATTCCTATCTAATCTCCTGTTGTCAAATGAGTGATTTTGAAAGACAGAGGCTCTAGTTTGTCAACATCCCAGGAAGTTGCACTGGACTGATAAACTGAATAGCTTAACAGCTACGCATTGGGTTATACACTATTGGCCCATTTCAAACTGTTGATGCCTACTCCTGCACTCATTTGCATTTGACAGTGACGATAATGTTTTAGACAAGAGTGAAATTATTCCTGGATTTTAATTAAACTTCAATTTAAGTTCGAGTCACACATAATGGCCATGTAATCACAGTTTAAATCGATATTAATTAAACAAAATATTTAGTTCTTCATAGACAAAATGATTCTTGGTGAACTCTAAACGACCTGTAAGAAAAACAACAACTAGAAGGTGGTGTAGGAATAGACATGACTACAATTACAGGCGCGTGTGTCGGTGGTGTGTGTGTTATGATCAAAACTATATGTGTTTAAGAGTGTGTATCGGCATGGTATGTGTTTGTGTCCGAGTTCTGTGTGTGTGTGTGTGTGTGTGTGTGTGTGTGTCCGAGTTCTGTGTGTGTGTGTGTGTGTGTGTGTGTGTGTGTGTGTGTGTGTGTGTGTGTGTGTGTGTGTGTGTGTGTGTGTGTGTGTGTGTGTGTGTGTGTGTGTACTCACGCTGGCCTAGCTGTGCCTCGGGGACTCTTTCCCTGATCATTCGACAGGCGTCGTACACCATGGTGGAGGGCTCAAACTGCATGGTCTTCACCACGTTCCCCACGCCAATCTTCAGTGACAGGGCCACCATGACTGCCGCTCTCCGTTTCCACCGCCGTTACACCTGCAGGTACAGCAGGGGACACACACAGGACAGGGGGTTAAAGGTTAAAAGACAACACCATACATGAAGCATTACATCATTATGTTTATAACTTTGGGAAACAAAAGACTGAGCTCTCATTTCACCACTAACCATCCTCCTCTTAACTAGTGAGCTCTCATTTCACCACTAACCATCCTCCTCTTAACTAGTGAGCTCTCATTTCACCACTAACCATCCTCCTCTTAACTAGTGAGCTCTCATTTCACCACTAACCATCCTCCTCTTAACTAGTGAGCTCTCATTTCACCACTAACCATCCTCCTCTTAACTAGTGAGCTCTCATTTCACCACTAACCATCCTCCTGTTAACTAGTGAGCTCTCATTTCACCACTAACCATCCTCCTGTTAACTAGTGAGCTCTCATTTCACCACTAACCATCCTCCTGTTAACTAGGAAGAGAGTAGGAGACTGGTGTTTCACTATTAACCCTCGTCCTGTTCACTAGAAAGAGAGTGGGATACTGTGGTGTTTCACTAATAACCCTCCTTCCGGCATGTAGTTCCTCCTCTCTGTGGGGACTTTACACAAGTTGCAGTTTCAGTCTAAAAGGGGCCTTAGAGAAAAGAAGAACTGTCTCGGGGACAGATAACAGTACATGGAAATATCTAGTGAACACTGAATGTGGAACCTCTGAAAATAGCATCAACAGAACATTTGTGGCTTGACTGATTATTACGTCAATTGAGGAATCAAAAGCAGTTACCATACTAAATGAAAGAAGACATTTAATATCAATAGGGAAAAACAACTCCATTTGCTGTGAAAAATATCCCTCAAAAACAATCTCAGAATTTAGGGGAAGGTGTTGAAAGTTTAAGTTCCGAGGGTAAATCTATTTGGGTTGCCTAGCAATGTGCAGTGATGTGTGTAGCTAAAGAGGGATTTCAAATCAGCCTTTCCTAATACACAGGGAGGAGGAGTACGTGACCAGACTTCTCCTGTCCTATTCACACCATCACTAGTATCACTTCTCTACACCACATTACAATCAGCTCAACAGCAACGTCCTCCTCTAGACAGAGGAGAGAACAAACACAAACATACTGAAAAAGAGCAACACAATGTGGTGGTCTCTGAAAGAGGTGCCAGTTTAGGTACATCTGTCCCAGTGGACAGAAATAACCAGTAGAAGACAGGTAATACAATTCACACTTTATTAACACACACACACACACACAGGGTAGTGGGTTATGGTCAAAGACACACCAGTCAGGGAGTCCAGCAGAATGAAAGGGTCCAGATGTGAGTTGAGGTAGACAGGAGTTTCTAGAAGTTGTCTCCAACATGACATATTGGGAGACAACTAAAGAGTTCAGGGGCAGACTGGGGTCTCCAACACCAGGCTAGGCCACCGATTGACCGGGACAACTCTATTCCCTGGTAACCTGGTCCCTAGAGGCATCCGTATGCTTCCCGGCCAGTCTGAGGCCACCCCTCAGAGCCTGCTTCCTCTCTAGGTTTCTTCCTAGGTTCCTGCCTTCCTAAGGAGTTTTTCCTTAGCCACCATGCTTCTACATCTGCATTACTTGCTGTTTGGGGTTTTAGGCTGGGTTTCTGTATAGCACTTTGTGACATTGCCTGATGTAAAAAGGCCTTTATAAATATATTTGATTGATTGATTTGATTGAAACAGTTCAGAAGAGTTCATGCATATATTATGACAACATTTTGTGATGTTTTTGGTCTTCGGTGAGGGTTTTTCAGCTGTTCAGGGACACAACATTGTTTCTAGAGGCAAGCCGAAGTTCGGAGCAGAAAGTCTACACCCCTTCGTCAGTGATTGGTTAACAGTAGAGATTCTTCAATAAAGTCTTTGTTGTCATTCAACGAGAGACGACTCGTTTTCATGCACATTCTTTTCATTGAAAAATACTACACCAAACATCTTAGTTAGATATAAAATTGCGCGACTAAGATCTCCTCGGCAAAACCGTCAAGATTAATTACATAGTTCTTAAGTTATCTTAGATTAATTCTGACTATTTTAAAGGAAGTGTATACTGGCTACAGCATCTCAAAATGGACAAACAGTACTATTGCCGCAGGACAATAGACTCTGCCTGAGGTCGGGGGTTGGTAGCCTACCTCAGCTGTAAAACGTCACAAAGTTTGCCTAGAAGGGCTCCGACACCAATAGCGTCTGCTGGCCAAGAGTACCAAGCCCCTCTCAGCGTAATTTGAGAACCGAGTGCACACCAATTTTACATGTAGAATGGTGTGAAAAATGTTGGCAGTCACACATCTTACAGTGGGTGGTCCCTAAAACAGGGCACTGAGCGATCGGCAGACGAATACAACATCCATATTCGGTGCGATGTGTGCAAGCCGTTAGTCCCAGGGCCAGAGAGAGGGTTTGAGAAAGGGCTCGGAGTTGTACTCATGGGCCACTGTAAGGGTTTTCTTCACAGACAGACAAAGACAGACAGAGAAATAGAGACAGCTACAGACACACAGATATTTAAATGGACACAGAGACAGAGACAGACAGCGACACAGACATCAGCATCTGTCTCGCATTTGACCAGTTAATCAACTTACGAAGCATTTCAGAGAACACCTCAGCTGAACAATTATATAAAAATAAGTCTGTAGCAAGTGTGATTTGACCCTCGGCCTAGACTCTGGACTGAGCTCGAGCCACTTATTTATAACCGGTCAGTGATGACAGCACAGATACGAACAGTAGCTAGTGTCACAGTCACGGCACCAACAGAAAGAGAAACAGCACGTAGGTCATAATATGTTGACTGTTGGCGTGGGTGAGGAGCAACCATTTTAACAATGACTGTCCGACTGTCAGGGGCGGCAGATAGCCTAGTGGTTAGGAGCGTTGGGCCAGTAATCGAACTGTTGTTGTTTCGAATCTTTGAGCCAACTAAGTGAAAAATCTGTCGATGTGCCCTTGAGCAAAGCACACAACCCTAATTGCTCTTGTTAGTGGCTCTGGATAAGAGCATCTGCTAAATGACTAAAATGTAAAATGTAATGAGCCAATAGCAATACACATCATGAGTTAAATCACATGAAATGGGCCTATCAAAAGTAGTGAACTACAAAGGAACTATGGTGACGTTTGGGACTGAGGCCAAGTTATTCATGAAAACTCATGTCGTTAGATAGATCAATACTCATGTCCATGTACAAATCGTGTGATAAGAATGTCAAGTCCCAGTAGGTTAACATATTGGTAATCAAAATATGATTAATGTGACTGACGATATTCGGCTCTGGCAAAATGCGGAGAATGTTGAACTGAACATCAAGATCCAATTAATGTTGTTACACACGCACAAAGCTGGAAGCAATTCACACCTCACACTCCCATCCCCCACCACAGCCCCCACTGTGAGCTGAGGCGAATTCCACTTAGTTTTATCAAAATGGTATCCAAACTGTGAAGATTGAGGTTATCCTCTGAGTAAGTGCTTTAAATCCCTAAACAGGTACCATTTTCACACTACTGAGCAGAGGCGAGCCGAACTGCACTGTAACCGTGATGGAAATGACGATGTCAAAAGAAGATATCCAAGCCAGCACAATACGGTTGGGGTCGGCACTATTGTGTGAATCTAGCAATGGTAGATACGGTATTAAATAGTAGATACGGTATTATCGGGGGCAGCAGGTAGCCTAGTGGTTAGAGCATTGGGCCAGTAACCGAAAGGTTGCTAGATCGAATCCCCGAGCTGACAAGGTAAAAATCTGTCGTTCTTCCTTAACCCACTGTTCCTAGGCCGTCATTGTAAATAAGAATTTGTTCTTAACTGACTTGCCGAGTTAGATTAAGGTTAAATCAACATTTTTAAAAATCTAATCAGACCCCCATGAGCTCATTTGCCAGTCAGAAGCTCATTGCCTGTTGTGTTTTGTCCCCGGTCTCCCGGTGTGGTCCGTCTCGGTCTATTGGCACTGGCATGGCTGTGTGTGGTGGGGCGACAGACAGACTGGCTGGCAGCCTTCCAGGGGCTCAATACCCACTCTATATTAAGGAGAGAGGGTGGTTTACGGCAGGATTCTGACACCCGCTTCTCAGCTGCAGTGTTGAAGAGGCTCCTATGGGAAGATGCCTACTCATCAATGTCAAATTACTTGTTGTAGATAGACAGGACACTGAAGTGATTACTGCACTGAGTTCAGTTGATTTCTGAAGATCAAGAACTGTTAGAATCTACTAAATATATTTTGGATATATTGTGTATACACTATACATATGTACAGTGGGGAGAACAAGTATTTGATACACTGCCGATTTTGCAGGTTTTCCTACTTACAAAGCATGTAGAGGTCTGTAATTTTTTATCATAGGTACACTTCAACTGTGAGAGACGGAATCTAAAACAAAAATCCAGAAAATCACATTGTATGATTTTTAAGTAATTCATTTGCATTTTATTGCATGACATAAGTATTTGATACATCAGAAAAGCAGAACTTAATATTTGGTACAGAAACCTTTGTTTGCAATTACAGAGATCATACGTTTCCTGTAGTTCTCGACCAGGTTTGCACACACTGCAGCAGGGATTTTGGCCCACTCCTCCATACAGACCTTCTCCAGATCCTTCAGGTTTCGGGGCTGTCGCTGGGCAATACGGACTTTCAGCTCCCTCCAAAGATTTTCTATTGGGTTCAGGTCTGGAGACTGGCTAGGCCACTCCAGGACCTTGAGATGCTTCATCCGGAGCCACTCCTTAGTTGCCCTGGCTGTGGGTTTCGGGTCGTTGTCATGCTGGAAGACCCAGCTATGACCCATCTTCAATGCTCTTACTGAGGGAAGGAGGTTGTTGGCCAAGATCTCACGATACATGGCCCCATCCATCCTCCCCTCAATACGGTGCAGTCGTCCTGTCCCTTTTGCAGAAAAGCATCCCCAAAGAATGATGTTTCCACCTCCATGCTTCACGGTTGTGATGGTGTTCTTGGGGTTGTACTCATCCTTCTTCTTCCTCCAAACACAGCGAGTGGAGTTTAGACCAAAAAGCTCTATTTTTGTCTCATCAGACCACATGACCTTCTCCCATTCCTCCTCTGGATCATCCAGATGGTCATTGGCAAACTTCAGACGGGCCTGGACATGCGCTGGCTTGAGCAGGGGGACCTTGCGTGCGCTGCAGGATTTTAATCCATGACGGCGTATTGTGTTACTAATGGTTTTCTTTGAGACTGTGGTCCCAGCTCTCTTCAGGTCATTGACCAGGTCCTGCCGTGTAGTTCTGGGCTGATCCCTCACCTTCCTCATGATCATTGATGCCCCACGAGGTGAGATCTTGCATGGAGCCCCAGACCCAGGGTGATTGACTGTCATCTTGAACTTCTTCCATTTTCTAATAATTGCGCCAACAGTTGTTGCCTTCTCACCAAGCTGCTTGCCTATTGTCCTGTAGCCCATCCCACCTTGCAGGTCTACAATTTTATCCCTGATGTCCTAACACAGCTCTCTGGTCTTGGCCATTGTGGAGAGGTTGGAGTCTGTTTGATTGAGTGTGTGGACAGGTGTCTTTTATACAGGTAACGAGTTCAAACAGGTGCAGTTAATACAGGTAATGAGTGGAGAACAGGAGGGCTTCTTAAAGAAAAACTAACAGGTCTGTGAGAGCCGGAATTCTTACTGGTTGGTAGGTGATCAAATACTTATGTCATGCAATAAAATGCAAATGAATTACTTAAAAATCATACAATGTGATTTTCTGGATTTTTGTTTTAGATTCCGTCTCTCACAGTTGAAGTGTATCTATGATAAAAAATTACAGACCTCTACATGCTTTGTAAGTAGGAAAACCTGCAAAATCGGCAGTGTTTCAAATACTTGTTCTCCCAACTGTATATACAGCTATCTTTTGGTTATTACTATGGCAACAGCCTCCAGGAACAATAAAAACAGAATATTTACATCTTACAGTTAAATTAGAAAATGAGGGAAAGGACTAAAACAATAAGTATGTATGTATGTACAGTTGAAGTCGGAAGTTTACATACACTAATGTTGGAGTCATTAAAACTCGTTTTTCAACCACTCCACAAATTTCTTGTTAACAAACTATAGTTTTGGCAAGTCGGTTAGGATATCTACTTTGTGCATGACACAAGCAATTTTTCCAACAATTGGTTCATCCTTGGGAGCAATTTCTAAACGCATGAAGGTACCACATTCATCTGTACAAACAATACTACGCAAGTATAAACCCCATGGGACCACGCAGCTGTCATACCGCTCAGGAAGGAGACATGTTCTGTCTCCTAGAGATGAACGTACTCTGGTGCGAAAAGTGCAAATCAATCCCAGAACAACAGCAAAGGACCTTGTGAAGATGCTGGAGGAAACAGGTACAAAAGTATCTATATACACAGTAAAACGAGTCCTATATCGACGTAACCTGAAAGGCCGTTCAGCAAGGAAAAAGCCACTGCTCCAAAAACCGCCATAAAAAACCTAGACTACGGTTTGCAACTGCACATTGGGACAAAGATTGTACTTTTTGGAGAAATGTCTTCTGGTCTGATGAAACAAAAATAGAACTGTTAGGCCATAATGACCATCGTTATGTTTGGAGGAAAAAGGGGGAGGCTTGCAAGCCGAAGAACACTATCCCAACCGTGAAGCACGGTGGTGGCAGCATCATGTTGTGGGGGTGCTTTGCTGCAGAAGGGACTGTTGCACTTCATAAAATAGATGGCATCATGGAGGTAGGACAATTATGTGGATACATTGAAGCAACATCTCAAGACATCAGTCAGGAAGTTAAAGCTTGGTCGCAAATAGGTCTTCCAAATGGACAATGACCCCAAGCAAACTTCCACAGTTGTGGCAAAATGGCTTAAGGACAAAAGTCAAGGTATTGGAGTGGCCATCACAAAGCCCTGGCCTCAATCCTATAGAAAATGTGTGGGCAGAACTGAAAAAGCGTGTGCGAGCAAGGAGGCCTACAAACCTGCCTCAGTTACACCAGCTCTGTCAGGTGGAATGGGCCAAAATTCACCCAACTTATTGTGGGAAGCTTGTGGAAGGCTACCTGAAACGTTTGACCCAAGTTAAACAATTTAAAGGCAATGCTACCAAATACTAATTGAGTGTATGTAAACTTCTGACCCACTGGGAATGTGATGAAAGAAATAGAAGCTGAAATAAATCATTCTCTCTACTATTATTCTGACATTTCACATTCTTAAAATAAAGTGGTGATCCTAACTGACCTAAGACGTGGAATTTTTACTAGGATTAAATGTCAGGAGTTTTGAAAAACTGAGTTTAAATGTATTTGGCTAAGGTGTATGTAAACTTCCGACTTCAACTGTATGTATGTATGTATGTATATATGTAAGTAAATGTACAGTACCAGTCAAAAGTTTGGACACACCTACTCATTCAAGGGTTTTTCTTTATTTTTACTATTTTCTACATTGTGTAACAATAGTGAAGACATCAAACTATGAAATAACACATATGGAACCATGTAATAACCAAAAAAAGTGTTAAACAAATCAAAATATGTTTTATATATTTGAGATTCTTCAAAGTAGCCACCCTTTGCTTTGACAACAGCTTTGCACACTCTTGGCATTCTCTCAGTAGGTGTGCCAAGACTTTTGACTGGTACTGTATGTATGCATGTATGTATTCCCACACATCTTAGTTACAGACGTTAACTGCAAACATGGTTTTGTAACCTAGCTCCTGCAGCAGCATGCCCGATATGGAGCATTATGTTCCTTTAGGAATGCACCAATACCAAACCTCAGCACAATGGAGTCATAAAGACGGCATCCATCAGATTCCAATAGCTAAGCCCTTCAGATGGATCAATGAAAAACCTTATATATGTGGTCATTTACATTTTGGTGAGATGGTTTTGATGATCCCTGCTGGTGTCTCTGCTGCCTTACAATAGAACACCTGCTGAAAGTTTGGGGTTACTACTTCGGTCAAACTGACTGGCTTTCAGTATCGTGATGAATTCCCTGCACAACAGCCAAAAACACATTTACAGCATTAGGATTTGAATAGCATGGCCATTTCTTGAGTTGAGTTTTATGGAAAATCAGAGATTACGCTTCAAAATGTGTGGTTCTCTATTTACTTTTTCATCGTGTCTAAAAGTGACTCAAGAAATTACCATTCTGCACAATCAATTGGGACTTTGGATTATAAGATGAGTAATGATATGAATATTCAAAGTCTTAATTAGAACGTCACTCTGGCCTTTGAGTGTGAGACGCTCAGACCATTAACCCGTTGTATGAAACACAGAGGTTTATAGCAGTGTTCAACTTTAATTAAATAGAGGTTACAAGATGTGTATGAAGTTAGGCTGTATTATTTAATTCCTATTCGAAGCAGTGATTTACACCAGTATAAATAAGTGACTGTGTCCAATACAATAAAGGACAAGCTGTCCATCTGTGTGTGTGTTCTCTGGTTTTCAGTCAAAATTCCTGAGAAGAATCAGTCTTTAAGAGTTGGCTGTAACCATGTTGTTACTGGACATACCAAATGCATCCCAGATTTACACGAGATATAAAAATGACATGAAATACCAGTAATTTAGCTGTTCCCCCCCCTTAAACCTCTGTTTTGACAGCTCCACCGCAAAAATGCACTGCATACTGAGCGATTGTATTTGCATTGTCAGTAGCACTTGTCATTCATTTTTTCATTAAGGAGTGGAGCAGTCCCCCCTATTGGGTTGGATAGAGAGAGAAAAGACAGAAGAGGTGCTGCTGAAAGAGCAGCAGGCCGGATTCGAACCCATGCTGCAGCGGTATGTGTGTTCCAGACTCCAGAGGCAGTTTCTTTTGGTACAGACACCGAGAAATCGAACTTCCGATAGGTATTTATAACAGTAGGAGGCCGTTCCTTCTCTTGCAAGAACAAAATACGTCCCTGCTGTGTACCGACAGAGTACCGACGAACCTGCTGTTTCTACTTGTAGAATCGCAATGCTTGTCAGTGGGCGAGAAATTGACTTTGAGCCAATTAGAGAGCACAAACCTCCGACAGAAGTGACAAGAAGAATAGGGCACTAAGTGCTAAGTAAGTACCTATTGGCACTCAGATTTTCGATACATCTGATCCTTTAGACCAGCCCAGGCCACCTCACTAGCTCTTCTACAGTCTAGTGGCAAGGTGCAACTGCTGGGTGAGATTCTGTAGGATATAGGTTATCTAATGCTATTGAGTTTGAGGGAGGCATTGAGGAAGGCAGCACTACTTTCAGTCCACATTTCTCGCTGGCATAGTACATGCCTGCTACAAGTAACCTAGATAGATAAAGTGCATGCACTGCAAGTTGTTCCTTAAACATGGTAGAAATTTTGTTTGAGGCAAGCAATGTACCACACCATTATGATGGGAACTTTTAAGAGTTCAAAGTTCAAAGACTAGCCCACACAACCAGCCTTTGTTAACCGATTAAGTTCAGAGAACATCTAAGAAGATTGGTCAAATAGCTTCCATTGTCAATCCCCAACGACATTTTTACAGGGAAAAAGTAGAGTTAAGAGGGAGAGTGTCTTCACAGTTCCACATGCTAACCAAATCATCTGGAGCCATGTCCATTTGTAGACATTTACTACAGTGTCAGTCCTTCTCTCTGACTAATGTTTGGACAATGAACCATTTGGAAGAGGTCTAGCATGGCGGCAGAGACTAAGGCTAAGGACTTGGTAAAAAAATAGACTACATTCTGGCCCGGAAAAAATATAAAATTCTTGAGTCAGTGACCTCAACCCCACTCAAAGAATGTAGCTGTCCCTCTCATGAAAATCCATCACTGAAAATAGATGCACAAAAAGCCGCTTGAGAGCTGACAAGCGATGAGAATATAGCAGAGGACGCTCTGTGGTGATATGTATTTCATTTACATTTACATTTAAGTCATTTAGCAGACGCTCTTATCCAGAGCGACTTACAAATTGGAAAGTTCATACATATTCATCCTGGTCCCCCCGTGGGAATTGAACCCTGGTCCCCCCGTGGGAATTGAACCCACAACCCTGGCGTTGCAAGCGCCATGCTCTACCAACTGAGCCACACGGGACCTAAAAAAATATGTTTATTTATTTAACCTTTTATTTAACTAGGCAAGTCAGTTAAGAACAAATTCTTATTTACAATGACGGCCAAACCCGGACGACGCTGGGCCAATTGTGCGCCGCCCTATGGACTCCCGTTCACAGCCGGATACCGCCTGGATTCGAACCAGGGACTGTAGTGACGCCTCTTACACTGAGATGCAGTAGCCTAGACCGCTGCGCTACCCGGGAGCGCAGTTTCACTTCTCGTTTTTGTTTTGCATTGTCATGTGCAGAACATTTTGAACGTGGTGGTCAAGGTAGGGCACACACCCAGTTTAGGGGGGGACTTAAAACGTGATTTGTTAAATGTTATTATGATGGTTACATGCATTAAATGCTTCATTTTCGGGTTGGTACATTCCCCAGTTCAAATAAAGGATACAAATCAATTCCAAAAGTCTTGCTACATTGTTTGCATTCTAGGTCAGGATTTTATATAAAAGGGTATTTAGCATAGAGCAGTAAATTTACTTGAAAGTGCCACCCGGAGTGCGTGACATTACTTTATAGTAATGTAAAGATATGTATTTTAACTGTAAAAAAAAAAAGACCTTTTAATGTGTCATGAACACAACCAGTCATGATCTTTTCATATTTTTTGTCAAACAAATCACTTCAAAAAGTAGGTTAAGTTACCTGAACCAATTTCCTCTACTCCTAATCAAGTCCAGCTTCTGAACAGTGCACTTTGCAACAGCCTTTTGAATGATAAGGGACATGATCACAAACACCATCAGGGTAATGACATTCTACCTACACAGTGACATGTATTTATGGTTGCCAAGGGCAGCCAGGCATCCCAAAACTGTTTAACAATATAGATGTTTTTTTTAAATGTTATTAGTCACATGCTTCGTAAACAACAGGTGTAGACTAACAGTGAAACGCTTACGGGCCCCGCCCATACTCCCTTTACTCCCATGGTAACGTTAAGCCACGCCCCCAGGTAGGGTACAGCTGCAGGGTACTTTACTACACCCAAGGACCATGTTAAATTAACCTCGTGGTTTCACTCTATACCCAAGGACCATGTTAAATTAACCTCGTGGTTTCACTCTATACCCAAGGACCAGGTTAAATTAACCTCGTGGTTTCACTCTATACCCAAGGACCATGTTAAATTAACCTTGTGGTTTCACTCTATACCCAAGGACCATGTTAAATTAACCTCGTGGTTTCACTCTATACCCAAGGACCATGTTAAATTAACCTCGTGGTTTCACTCTATACCCAAGGACCATGTTAAATTAACCTTGTGGTTTCACTCTATACCCAAGGACCATGTTAAATTAACCTCGTGGTTTCACTCTATACCCAAGGACCATGTTAAATTAACCTCGTGGTTTCACTCTATACCCAAGGACCATGTTAAATTAACCTTGTGGTTTCACTCTATACCCAAGGACCATGTTAAATTAACCTCGTGGTTTCACTCTATACCCAAGGACCAGGTTAAATTAACCTCGTGGTTTCACTCTATACCCAAGGACCATGTTAAATTAACCTTGTGGTTTCACTCTATACCCAAGGACCAGGTTAAATTAACCTCGTGGTTTCACTCTATACCCAAGGACCAGGTTAAACGCTGCGATGATGATGGAAAGCTGTGGGCTCCGGTTACTCCATACATGTGTGTTCAAAGCACTTCATTCACCGTAAGTCTTAAGCTAACACTTGTTTGTATCTAACTAACCATGGGTAATGCCTGTGTAAACCTGGATATTCCCCCAAGTCGGTGTAGATATCACCATAGGCTAATTTGGGCCATTTGGTAGGGTTGTCTGCCCAGCAGGTCTCCGGCAAGTTGAAAGGACATATAGGCAAGGCTAAAATAATCTACTTTTCTAAATACCTAGAGCGTTCAATGGCAGGACGAAGTTACGCAGCATATCTAAAAGTAGCAAATTAGATTGAGAGTAACTTCTGTCGCTAGTCAGCCAGCCGGTGAAAAAGCTAGTGGTAAACAAACAGTGACGTCAGTATAACGCAACAGATTTACTAGCTTCACAATCAGTGTTAGCAGGTCGGGTAACACAGAGTGGCAGAATAAGTATCATGCAAGTCATTTATTGTTGTGACAGCCAAGTACAGTATGTTAATAACGACACGTGACACTGCTGAAAATAATTATTGAAACGAGAGAAAAAAATTAAGTGTCAGTAGTTTGCTTAAGATGCCAAAGTTTGGCTAATTACATGGGAGTAACCGTGTACCCTAATCGAGGGCGTGGTCAAATTAAGCCACACCACGTGTATCTATGCAGAGAGACAAAAGGAGAAATAATAAATTACACGAAAAATAAATAACGATAGCTTGGCTATATACACAGGATACCAGTACCGAGTCGATGTGCAGGGGTACGAGGTAATTGAGCGAGATATGTAGATATAGGTAGATATAAAGTGACTAGGCAACAGGATCGATAATAAACAGTAACAGCAGCGTATGTGATGAGTCAAAAAGAGTTAGTTGATAAAGTGTCAATGCAGATAATTAACCAAATAACCAACATTGTCAATGTATTCAGAGACGACCTATCAGATCTCAGAATTTCTAATCAGATTTTAGAGAGGGCCGTGGCCCAGGTCGTCATGTGCTTCACACAGTGGAGGGATGTTTCCCTGATGCAGCATAAAGCTTCAAGAGATCAAAATGGGGGATACTTTCACAACATGACTGGCAAAATTCAATTGTGTCACTTCACTGAATACACTCAAAGTTACCAAATCCCCTAAACATTTTTGGTATGCTTTCAGATTTTATGCCAAAGAAACTACTAAATCGTCAAAATCTTATATTGCAATTTTCTAGGCCTTTGTTTAATTTTAACATTATATTTTGAATATGCTCCATTTAAAAAAATATATATTTGAATGCTCTTCAGGGACAATAACACATTGAGATGTGATATTCTTCCTGCCTTTTTCAAACCGAAGGCTATTCAGGGAACATCAACTTATTTGTGTGGAGCTCTTTCACTCTACAGATGCTCTGAGATGAGGTCGTAGAGGTCAAGGAACAACCTTCAAATACAAAATGGCATTTTTACACAAAGGAGGAACTCAGTGGGCTAGAATCAAGATGCCTCTCCTTCAATTAAAGCTCCACGTTGGTATCTCTTTTTCTGGGTAAAATACAGTGGTGAAAGCAGAATTTGTTTTCCAGTGATGCACTTGTGGCCACTGATAGGAAGGTATAAACAATACACCAAGTTAGCTTCATAAGAACTTAAATACAGTTATGGCTTCGAGAAGTTAAGTCTTCACCTCACTATTGTTATTTTATTGTGTTACTAAATAAACTAAAGTCATTTTTTTTTTTAAATAAAAAGTAAATATTTTCCTAACTCTATTTTCTTTAAATGGTTGGTTAAGGGCTTGTAAAGAAAGCATATTCAGCGCATGTGACAAATAAAATGTGATTTGAGCATTGGTAGAACAATTGCGTAACTGCACCTCATACGTTGATATTACAATTCACTTGACTGTCTTGCAACGTTTGAAGACAAACAAACTTGCACTTGTGCTCGCAGCCACACAGAGCTGTCAGTCAGAGCTGCACAACTCGGTGGTGTCAGAGAAACAACGTTTTTAAATCACCTGTAGCTGTAGGTTGTGGTCCTTTGTATCATGTCCCCTACAAGACAGACAGACCTGTTTCAGTCCTGTTCACGAGAATATCTGGGTAAGACAAATGATTCCGTGACAAACACACAAACTGCACTTTCTTTCAAGACCTTGTGATAAGCCAACCCCATCATTCAGCCATTGACACATTCGGAACAGGGTCAATCACGGTGTTGTTTAGACCCAACTTTAGTTGGGTCAGGTCAGGGTCAATCACAATGTTTTTTTTAGATCGACCTTCAGTTCGGTCAGGTCTGGTTTTACGTTGCCCCTCAGACTAAACAAAGGCTTAAAAACAAAGCCACCATTGATTGTAAGGCCTGGTTTTGAAATATTGGTGGGCTTGGTCAAAGTCTGAGGTGACTACTACAGACTGTCTATCCCTGAGAAGTTTCTGAGTCTGTTTGACAGTCTGTGGGTGGGAGATATCCCCCCATAGCACACAACCTGCTTTCTGTCTAAATGGTGGATGCATTATTAAAAGAGTGAGTGACATACTAAGTGACAAACTCACTTGAAAAGTGAACAAAAAGATCAGCTCCTAAGTGAGACTTTACTCATCTTGCCTCAAAAATGCACTTGACTTCATCTTGTCTGGTAAGTTTAACAAATTAAATGTATATGTCCAATTTAAGCAGAGCAATGCTATGCGAGACTAATCAAAAATAGTTTAAATAGTTTGAAGAATGACATTATCCAAGCTAAAAGAGACCTACTAACCAGGATACCATTGTAAGTAGTGGTCTCTGGGTAAGGTATTCTCCACACAGCTGTTTGCTCCTCAGCTTGTTCAAATGGGCCCGACAGTGCCAATTATGCCTTCAGTCTTTTAGTCCAAACGACACACCAGTGAGCTCTTTGGGAAAAACAAGTTGTCACTAGACGGGATTGACATTCAACACTTCTAAATTGTGAGTGCACATCACCAACCGTGTGATATGATACCCAGTTCTGAATCTGAGCCTCCTGTGTTGACAGAAGCTCCAGTCTTCCTTTAATTAAAAAGCTACAACTCAGCCTGGACAAATCAATGCACTCCCATCCAGATCCACTCTGGTACAGCCAATGACAAAGATCAAAGGAATGAGTAATTGCATTAACTTGATGACAAACGATATCACATCAACTCAATATTAGGAAGGTGTTCTTAATGTTTTATACACAGTGTAGAGTGGTAATTTATAGGATCTCTGTGCATGAGAGGAAAATGTGTATTGATTTTCTTGCTGGCGTTGACAAATCAATTTCCAAAAGGGGATTAATAAAGTAATATCCATCCATGTAAAATGCTTCTTTACAACATGTGAGTAGAGCTGATGGTAGATGACAGTAGAGCACAAGGTTACAGACAGTACCTGATAGAAACTGGTCTTAATGGGAGATGTCCTCCCAGTCGGTTATGGCGCTGTAGGGTTCTTTGCCCGGCTGCAGAGAAACAGAAAGGAGGAGTTTAGTGTAACCAAGATCAATCTTTTCATTAAACTGGAACGAATTATTGCGATTGCTACTTAAATGACAATGTCAACAAGTCCAAATTAGATTGATATCCAACGGTGAATATGGAATCTTCTGTGCTAATTGTCGTTAACAATCTCTTAATTAATCTGCTTTTTATCGTCTTAAAACTTTCCATACTTAAAATGGTTGTATGCTTTGTTTTCTTGAAAGACTGACCTGAGGTCTAGATGCAAATACAAAACTGGCAAAAACACAAGACATTTATGCAATACTGCTGCTGGACTACACTGGCTGCTTATAGAAGTGACGTTCCTGTCGGTAGCTTCTCAGAAACACTGTCATACAAAATGCCAAAGTGTGTCAGGGTCAGAGATGAGCGGTGACGGTTTGACAAACTGTGGTTATGTCCTAAATGGAGCCCCATTCCCTACAAAGTGCATTTCTTTTGACCAGAGCCCAATTGGTCCTGGTTAAATGTAGTGCACTCTATAGGGAATTGGGTTACATTTGGGATGGGCCATGTAACTTAAAACAGCCCTGTGATAGATAGTGGTGTTGAAACATGACTGGACACATCCATTATGAGTCATTTAAAAGGCAATAGGCAGCGTGAACAACAGATAAAGTGTTTTCTCTAGTGGTCACATTCATATTTGTCACATGAATTACAAATAATGAGAACGGGGTCATACACAGGGCTCACCAGATAAGAAAGCATTACAACACACACACACACACACACACACACATGACCATCCTTTATCTTTGGGTCAACATACTGTAAAGCTGTGTGTACTTCCTTTCTCCACAGTTCATTTATTTACACTAGTATTTCAGGTTAATATATTGCTACTTTAATATCACATCCTTGGAATATTCAGATACACAGGGAATTACACTATTAGATATAAATATGACAATGATTAATCAATTTGTCAGGACTTTCATAACAACTAATACTGCCCACACACACACACACACACCACTTGGAAAGTATTCAGACCCCTTGACTTTTTCCACATTTTGTTAAGTTACAGCCTTATTCTAAAATGGATTTAAAAATGGATTTTGTTATTTTTTTCTCTCTCAATCTACACACAATACCCCATAATGACAACGCGGTAAGATTTTTGCAAATGTATTAAAAAATAAACTTTGTTACATAAGTATTCAGACCCTCAAAATTGAGCTCAGGTGCATCTGTTTCCATTGAATTCTACAACTTGACTGGAGTCCACCTGTGGTACATTCAATTGATTGGACATTATTTGGAAAGACACACACCTGTCTATATAAGGTCACACAGTTCACAGTGCGTGTCAGAGAAAAAACCAAGCCATGAGGTCGAAGGAATTGTCTGGGGAAGGGTACCAAAACATTTTTGTTTGGAACCACCAAGACTCTTTCCTAGAGCTGGCAGCCCGGCCAAAGTGAGCCTTCGGGGGAGAAGGGCCTTGGTCAGGGAGGTGACCAAGAACCTGATGGTCACTCTGACAGCTACAAAGTTCCTCTGTGGAGATGGGAGAACCTTCCAGAAGGACAAACATCTCTGCAGCATTCCACCAATCAGGCCTTTACGGTAGAGTGGCCAGACGGAAGCCTCTCCTCAGTAAAAGGAACATGACAGCCCGCTTGGAGTTTGCCAAAAGGAACTTAAAGACCCTCAGACCATGAGAAACAAGATTCTCTGGTCTGATGAAACCAATATTGAACTCTTTGGCCTGAATGCCAAGCGTCACGTCTGGAGGAAACCTGGCATCATCCCTACGGTGAAGCATGGTGGTGGCAACTTCATGCTGTGGGGATGTTTTTCAGCGGCAGGGACTGGGAGACTAGTCAGGACTGAGGCAAAGATGAACGGAGCAAAGTACAGTGAAATCCTTGATGAAAACCTGCTCCAGAACGCTCAAGACCTCAGACTGGGGCAAAAATGCACCTTCCGACAGGACAACGACCCTAAGCACACAGCCAAGACAACGCAGGAGTGGCTTTGGGACAAGCCTCAATGTCCTTGAGTGGCCCAGCCAGAGCCCGGACTTGAACCTGATCGAACATTTCTGGAGAGACCTGAAAACAGCTGTGCAGCAAAGCTGCCTGTCCAACCTGACAGAGCTTGAGAGGAGAAGAATGGGAGAAACTCCCCAAATACAGGTGTGCCGAGCTTATAGCGTCATACCCAATAAGACTCGAGGCTGTAGTCGCTGTAATTAACAAATGACTGGGTAAAGGGTCTGAATACTTATGGGAATGTAATCAGTTTTTTATTTGTAATAAATTTGCAAAAATTTCTTAAAGCCTGTTTTTGCTTTGTCATTATGGGGTATTGTGTGTAGATTGATGAGGGGGAAAAATATTTAATCAATTTTAAGGCTGTAATGTAACAAAATGTGGAAAAAGTCAGGGGGTCTGAATACTTTCCGAATGCACTGTACATGGGCTCCGATACAGGAATGATACATTTAGTTTGAAACGAGTCGGTGCTATTTTGTTTGTTTAGAGATATATACACATGGGGGCCTCCCGGGTGGCGCAGTGGTCTAGGGCACTGCATCGCAGTGCTAACTGCGCCACCAGAGTCTCTGGGTTCGCGCCCAGGCTCTGTCGCAGCCGGCCGCGACCGGGAGGTCCGTGGGGCGACGCACAATTGGGCTAGCGTCGTCCGGGTTAGGGAGGGTTTGGCCGGTAGGGATATCCTTGTCTCATCGCGCTCCAGCGACTCCTGTGGCGGGCCGGGCGCAATGCGCGCTAACCAAGGGGGCCAGGTGCACGGTGTTTCCTCCGACACATTGGTGCGGCTGGCTTCCGGGTTGGAGGCGCGCTGTGTTAAAGAAGCAGTGCGGCTTGGTTGGGTTGTGCTTCGGAGGACGCATGGCTTTCGACCTTCGTCTCTCCCGAGCCCGTACGGGAGTTGGAGCGATGAGACAAGATAGTAATTACTAGCGATTGGATACCACGAAAATTGGGGAGAAAAGGGGATAAAATTTAAAAAAAAAAAAAAAAAAAAAAAAGAGATATATACACATACATAAATACAGACATATATCTCTATTCCGGACTCTGACATTGCTCGTTCTGATATTTATTAATTTACATTTTGGGGGAATTATTTGTTTTGTTTTGTATTGTTAGGTATTACTGCACCGTTGGAGCTAGAAAAATAACCATTTCGCTGCACCTGCGATAACATCTGCAAAATATGTGTGTAAGCGACCAATAACATTTTATTCGAAAACTAGCAGTTTCAAGGCTCTTAGTCAACGTGATTTTGAAATAAAGAATAAAATGAACACTCAAAACTGCTCTATAAATACAGGTGGCTAGCCCCATAGAAAGAAAACAATCGTCATCCGAGGTCCGACTCCTGATAATCCCCATTATGAGTAATCTGTTACAGTTGCTGTCTGAAGAGGCCTTAGAAGGCTATTGGAACACTGTGAGCCTTCTTCCGCTCCCTCTCTCTCTCTGGCCTGGCTGCAGCTCCTCCTACTTCTAGAGGGAGTGGCCTGGCTGCACTCCTCCTACTAGAGGGAGTGGCCGTGTGTGTTGCACGTCAGCAGTACCAGACCAGACAGACCGAGCCCCTCCCAGGGAATGAGACATGCATGGTACGCCCGCTGACTGTTCTGTTAACTCTTCTCTCTCCCTCTCTGTATTTCTCTCTTTCTTTAGTCTCGTTCTCTCTGATAAACACTAGTTTGAACTCCTTTCAAGGCCTGGAACTTTACTCAAACCACAAATATTTTTGTCATCATCACTCAACACAAGCCCCTGCTACAATAACACTGCAACCCACCATTCATTATTTTGGTTTGCTGCTATCATCTACCATAGATTAAATAACATCTCAATTGAAATGTCCGTCCCGGTCTATTTTTTGGGTCTAGGTGATTTGAGTGTCAGTCATGCCTGGGGTTCATTTCCAGGCAAGCTGCGACTCACCCGCTTTGGAATGCCACGGAGTTGTAGCTAGCTCCCTACTCACTACCTCAGAGCGTGATGTCATTTCCTGTTTCAAAATCCCTCCAACGCCATAAAAGGGAATTTTAGCCATCTGTAGGCTCAGAGAGAGAGAGAGAGAGACTTTTCCCCAGCCGGGATCTCTGTATCCTGTGCAATTAAGAGTTAGCTAGTAGTAAAAGGAAGGAAGGGTTTGTTTTGCTTATGAGAAAGACGCAGAACTACTACACCAAAGCAAACAAAGAAGTTGTGTTTAGGCACAAGTTGTCACAAAGGAGACAGAAGTTATTTCTAATGATGGGCAAAATGTCAGACCTTCCATGTGTTTACTTTTACACTAGCCTAGGTGAGGACACATCCCTCAGAGAAAGTGCATGGTGATGTGTAAGATATTAGTCTTCTGATCATCTACAGAACATACTGTATAACATCATGTCTAGTAGTATCATTGACACCAAAGATCTAATCATTCACTCAGCTCATGCTACAGTTAGTTCAATATCTTTTACTTTTTATACATTGATTTATTTATTTTGAGTACAACTGAAGTCGGGTCCATAGTGGCTCAATATGTCTTACCCAGGCCTTCAGAGTTTTGGTGTCCTGTTGTAGGTCTGAGCCAGTTGCTGTATGAAGCAGCTAGCTGCAGCTAGCCCACTATTGACGGGAGTGGAACGCTTCCCCACCCTGTCTGAGAAAAGGAAGTCACCGGCCAGAGCTGCAATTACTGCAGCGTTTCCGCTGCCGAGTAACAAAGAGCCAGCTCGCAAACAATACAGTCATAGTGCATCGCTTTGACACTATTGGGCATATCAGAAAGTATTCATACCCCTTGACTTATTCTACATTTTGTTATGTTACAGCATGAATTGAAAATGGATGAAATTGATTTTTGTTCTCACCCATCTACACACAAAATCCCATAATGACAGTGAAAACATGTTTTTAGAAATGTTTGCAAATTTATTGAAAATAAAATACATAAATATCTAATTTAAATAAGTATTCACACCCCTGAGTCAATACCTTGTAGAAGCACCTTTCGCAGTGATTACAGCTGTGCGTCTTTCTGGGTAAGTCTCTAAGACCTTTCCACACCTGGGTTGTGTAAAATTTACTCATTGTTCTTCAAGCTTTGTCAAATTGGTTGTTGATCATTGCTAGACAACCATTTTCAGGTCTTACCATAGATTTTCAAGTAGATTTAAGTTAAAATTGTAACTCGGCCACTCAGGAACATTCAGTGTCTTCTTGGTAAGCAACTGCAGTGTAGATTTGTCCTTGTGTTTTAGGTTATTGTCCTGCTGAAAGGTAAATTTGTCTCCCAGTGTCTGCTGGAAAGCAGACTGAACCAGGTTCATCTCAAAAATGTTGCGTGTGCTTAGCTCCATTCCGTTTCTTTTTTATCCTGAAAAACGCCCGTCCTTAACGATTACATGGTGAGGTCCCTCTAAGGTGAAAATATGGTGAGGTCCCTCTGTATGGTGATAATATGGTGATATGGTGAGGTCCCTCTGTATGGTGATAATATGGTGATAATATGGTGAGGTCCCTCTGTATGGTGATAATATGGTGAGGTCCCTCTGTATGGTGATAATATGGTGAGGTCCCTCTGTATGGTGATAATACAGTGAGGTCCCTCTGTACGGTGATAATACGGTGAGGTCCCTCTGTATGGTGAGGTCTCTCTGTATGGTGATAATACGGTGAGGTCCCTCTGTACGGTGATAATACGGTGAGGTCCCTCTGTACGGTGATAATACAGTGAGGTCCCTCTGTACGGTGATAATACAGTGAGGTCCCTCTGTACGGTGATAATACAGTGAGGTCCCTCTGTACGGTGAGGTCCCTCTGTATGGTGATAATACGGTGAGCACCCTCTGTATGGTGAGGTCCCTCTGTATGGTGATAATACGGTGAGCACCCTCTGTATGGTGAGGTCCCTCTGTATGGTGATAATACGGTGAGCACCCTCTGTACGGTGAGGTCCCTCTGTATGGTGAGGTCCCTCTGTATGGTGATAATATGGTGAGGTCCCTCTGTATGGTGATAATATGGTGAGGTCCCTCTGTATGGTGATAATATGGTGAGGTCCCTCTGTATGGTGATAATACGGTGAGGTCCCTCTGTATGGTGATAATACGGTGAGGTCCCTCTGTATGGTGATAATACGGTGAGGTCCCTCTGTGTGGTGATAATACGGTGAGGTCCCTCTGTATGGTGATAATATGGTGAGGTCCCTCTGTATGGTGATAATATGGTGAGGTCCCTCTGTATGGTGAGGTCCCTCTGTATGGTGATAACATGGTGAGGTCCCTCTGTGTGGTGATAATATGGTGAGATCCCTCTGTGTGGTGATAATATGGTGAGGTCCCTCTGTGTGGTGATAACATGGTGAGGTCCCTCTGTGTGGTGATAACATGGTGAGGTCCCTCTGTGTGGTGATAACATGGTGAGGTCCCTCTGTGTGGTGATGATAAGGTGAGGTTCCTCTGTATGGTGATAATATGGTGAGGTTCCTCTGTATGGTGATAACATGGTGAGGTCCCTCTGTATGGTGATGATAAGGTGAGGTCCCTCTGTGTGGTGATAACATGGTGAGGTCCCTCTGTATGGTGATGATAAGGTGAGGTCCCTCTGTGTGGTGATAACATGGTGAGGTCCCTCTGTATGGTGATGATATGGGGAGGTCCCTGAAAGTTCCCAGCCTTTCCTGAACCCTGCTATTTTCTGGTCCTTGAACTCTCAAATATTCTGAAACAAATCAATATAACTATGCACATTATATAGTTTGTATCTTCGCTGTCTTATATCGAATCTTCCAAGCTTGGAAGAAATTACTACTATCAGAGACTGTGCAGACTGCAGAACAATCATGACAGGGAATCTTAGTGGCTATTTGTGATGCATTTTAACCTGCTGATACATACTGTACTGCTGTCGAACAAATGTCTTTGCATAACAAACATACTCCCAAACACCTCCTGTTCTTCACAAAACAACTCCGTAATGTCCCATCACCCACTTACCATTATGTAAGTACAAAGATATTTGCATTTTGTAGCGATAGAATGTGGAAATAAGCTAATAGGATTTAGAAGTTTGATTTACACTAGTATGTGGAGCTAGGCCTAAATACCAGTAACACAAAACAGATGCAGTCTGCCTTTAAAAACCTAGAACAAGATGAACTGAGATATACCTCAAAATATTTAATATCATTATCAAAAGATCCGTATATACGGTTAATAACTATACTGTTGTAGAATTTTCTAGAACTTAATGGTACACTATTGAAGTTTAGTTGCTAATCGTTTATGGCATCTCCTTGGTTTCACGCAAACAATATACTTGCTCATGAGTGTAGAGAGGTGTGTCTCTTTCTATCCAATGTGGTAATATTGACAATATTTCTGTCCATTTTGGGGGGGGGGGGGGGGGGGGGCTGTTGGGTCAAGATCACCCCCAGAGGTAAAAGATTAGAGCCAATACTTTTCTCACTACTCGACTTCAAATCAGCCAATCAACTACAGAGAAACTTGGGGGGCATCGGCAGACCCCCCATAACAAGGTGACACCATGGTGGTAGTTTTATTTTGGAGGGCCTCGTGTCACCGCTGATATGAAAATATAGCTGTGTGACATGAGGATATGCTCCCTCGCACTTGCCAGCGTAACTGAACCCCGTAGCGACTACACCAGGCGCCAGAGAGGGGGAATGGAGCCGACTAGATCATTCACAGTGTGAGAATTGCTAATTGGGAAAGAAGAAGTGATATACACTCAACACGCAAAGCAAGTAGGGGACTGTGGAAATATTACCATGGCACCCCTCACATCAATTAGGCTAGCTAGTCCAACCCTGGGTCTCTCTAGGGCCCTGCCCTACATTGGACCACACGTGAAGATCTGAAAGAATTGGATAGGTACAATATTAGTACTACGATGAAAAATCCATCTGGCACTAGCCTATCAGAGGGCAACGTGGAGCTATAACCATAATGCCTGGATACAGTGCATTCGGAAAGTATTCAGACCCCTTGACTTGTTCCACATTCTGTGTAGTTTCCGAACGCACTGTATCCAGATCTTTCAGATCTACCTGAGGCGTCTAGGACAAGAGGTTGTTTCTCTTGGTCTCTCAATCCCAATGTCAAAAACCCCTTTAGCACTACCAATCAAATCAATGAGGCACCATTCACTTTTCAGGAATATCAACCTCTCAAAAGGCTCTTGCAAGGAATAAAGATTAGACAACCAAGGCTCTGGAAGCAACATTACATTATTCCCAAGCAGACGGGAGACACCAAAACAAGCAGACATCAAAACAAGCAGACGAGACACCAAAACAAGCAGACGGGAGACACCAAAACAAGCAGACGGGAGACACCAAAACAAGCAGACGAGAGACACCAAAACAAGCAGACGGGAGACACCAAAACAAGCAGACGAGAGACACCAAAACAAGCAGACGGGAGACACCAAAACAAGCAGACGGGAGACACCAAAACAAGCAGACGGGAGACACCAAAACAAGCAGACGGGAGACACCAAAACAAGCAGACGGGAGACACCAAAACAAGCAGACGGGAGACACCAAAACAAGCAGACGGGAGACACCAAAACAAGCAGACGGGAGACACCAAAACAAGCAGACGGGAGACACCAAAACAAGCAGACGGGAGACACCAAAACAAGCAGACGGGAGACACCAAAACAAGCAGACGGGAGACACCAAAACAAGCAGACGGGAGACACCAAAACAAGCAGACGGGAGACACCAAAACAAGCAGACGAGAGACACCAAAACAAGCAGACGAGAGACACCAAAACAAGCAGACGGGAGACACCAAAACAAGCAGACGGGAGACACCAAAACAAGCAGACGGGAGACACCAAAACAAGCAGACGGGAGATACCAAAACAAGCAGACGGGAGATACCAAAACAAGCAGACGGGAGACACCAAAACAAGCAGACGGGAGACACCAAAACAAGCAGACACCAAAACAAGCAGACGGGAGACACCAAAACAAGCAGACGGGAGACATCAAAACAAGCAGACGAGACACCAAAACAAGCAGACGGGAGACACCAAAACAAGCAGACATCAAAACAAGCAGACGGGAGACACCAAAACAAGCAGACGGGAGACATCAAAACAAGCAGACGGGAGACACCAAAACAAGCAGACGAGACACCAAAACAAGCAGACGGGAGACACCAAAACAAGCAGACATCAAAACAAGCAGACAGGAGATACCAAAACAAGCAGACGGGAGATACCAAAACAAGCAGACGGGAGACACCAAAACAAGCAGACGGGAGACACCAAAACAAGCAGACGGGAGATACCAAAACAAGCAGACGGGAGACACCAAAGCAAGCAGACATCAAAACAAGCAGACGGGAGACACCAAAACAAGCAGACGGGAGACACTAAAACAAGCAGACACTAAAACAAGCAGACGGGAGACACCAAAACAAGCAGACACCAAAACAAGCAGACACCAAAAGAAGCAGACGGATGAACTATAATAGACCAACCCTCATCGTTACCCATCCTGCCCTGACCACCATCAACACCCAATCAGAGATATGGACCAATGAAGGTAACCCATTTAATCCCTACCGGTTACCCATCCTGCCCTGTCCACCATCAACACCCAATCAGAGATATGGACCAATGAAGGTAACCCATTTAATCCCTACCGGTCACCCATCCTGCCCTGACCACCATCAACACCCAATCAGAGATATGGACCGATGAAGGTAACCCATTTAATCCCTACCGGTTACCCATCCTGCCCTGACCACCATCAACACCCAATCAGAGATATGGACCAATGAAGGTAACCCATTTAATCCCTACCGGTTACCCATCCTGCCCGGACCACCATCAACACCCAATCAGAGATATGGACCGATGAAGGTAACCCATTTAATCCCTACCGGTTACCCATCCTGCCCTGACCACCATCAACACCCAATCAGAGATTGGAACCGATGAAGGTAACCCATTTAATCCCTACCGGTTACCCATCCTGCCCGGACCACCATCAACACCCAATCAGAGATTGGTACCAATGAAGGTAACCCATTTAATCCCTACCGGTCACCCATCCTGCCCTGACCACCATCAACACCCAATCAGAGATATGGACCGATGAAGGTAACCCATTTAATCCCTACCGGTCACCCATCCTGCCCTGACCACCATCAACACCCAATCAGAGATATGGACCGATGAAGGTAACCCATTTAATCCCTACCGGTCACCCATCCTGCCCTGACCACCATCAACACCCAATCAGAGATTGGAACCGATGAAGGTAACCCATTTAATCCCTACCGGTTACCCATCCTGCCCTGACCACCATCAACACCCAATCAGAGATATGGACCAATGAAGGTAACCCATTTAATCCCTACCGGTTACCCATCCTGCCCTGACCACCATCAACACCCAATCAGAGATATGGACCAATGAAGGTAACCCATTTAATCCCTACCGGTTACCCATCCTGCCCTGACAACCATCAACACCCAATCAGAGATATGGACCAATGAAGGTAACCCATTTAATCCCTACCGGTTACCCATCCTGCCCTGACCACCATCAACACCCAATCAGAGATATGAACCGATGAAGGTAACCCATTTAATCCCTACCGGTTACCCATCCTGCTCTGTCCACCATCAACACCAAATCAGAGATATGAACCAATGAAGGTAATCCTAACCTCTAATCCAAACCTCCAACCCCATAATCAATTTAGTCAGTGGAAAATCTATCTGGGAGAAGTTGGACTGGATCTTGTGTAGTGCTTGCCTGGCTACCCAAACTCCTTTCTCCGGCCAAATGCTACGCCTACGGACGTTAGATCCAGACTCATTACCTCCCCAATGATTTCTAGTTGGACCCAGAAACAAATGGGTTGGGCCAGAGCCAGAACACACATGGGTAAAGCGGCGTTTTTGAAAATTCGTCATTGGCTTTGATACTCTTTTTACAATAGCCTTCATTTTGACCAAGAACGACTGAAGTTTAGAGCTGTAGAGCAGTTTGAGTTGTCAGGCAAGTGTAGTGCTAGATCCAGATACTGGTAGGAATATAGGGTGACTAACTTTCCCGATTGTGCGGGACAGTCCTGCTTTTGGCCCTTTGTTGAGCAACCAAACAATCATGTCCCGCATTTTTATCAACAAATGAAAACACCACTTATTTACAAAAAATATTTCAGTCAGACTTCCTACATTTATTTGATGAGAATTGACATTCCAACCTGTCTCTTTTGCAGTCACGTTGTGCTAAATGACAAGATCATAAGGATGTGGTACTGGTGATGTTGAACACTTCTCCAATCATTGTGAAATCTGATAATCTGCGCAGTGCATGACAGAGGCCAAAGTCATTATCGTCAAGTACTCCTACTTGTCCAAGATCCAACAGCATAATGGCTGCTGACATGTGTCGAGGCGAAACCGTGCAATATTCCATGTCTCACAATATCTACAACCACACAGAACAGCGGCCTGCCTAGAACAGCAGCCTGCCTAGAACAGCAGCCTGCCTAGAACAACAGCCTGCCTAGAACAACAGCCTGCCTAGAACAGCCGGGCATCATTTATGACTACCATCTAGTTGAGAAAAATCTATATTTCTCTATAACTGGACACCTAGAATTTCAAGGTTTCCTCAGAATTTCACATTGAAAAGGAGCTACAGTGAGTGTAGATAAATTAACAAGGTGTTCAGTGAAATAAGTCCTTGAATGCGTTCTGAACTGCACTCACCAACCTTCGCTGTAGGGTCAATGAGAGGTTATGGTACAGTACTGGAAAATAACACAATAAACCTGAGGCTCTTACAGAAGTAGTACTGTACCTCCAGTGAGTTACAATTAAGGAACTAAAGTTCTTAAAGCAGGTAACATCAGCTAACCATGAATTATATGGGACCAGGCTAAGAATTAGATCAGTCAAGTGAATTTGATAATCCATTTAGCACCAGGGCTTCAAGTTCATCGTGAATCTTTGGTCTACGATGTTCATGTTTTGGGGTGTGGCTGGAGAGTCTATGATACACCTTGAAAGGAAATGAAGAATGTGAAGAAGCCGGATGTGGACGTCCTCGGCTGGCGTGGTTACACGTGGTCTGCGGTTGTGAGGCCGGTTGGACTTACAGCCAAATTCTCTTAAATTAAGTTGGAGGCGGCTTATGATAGAGAAATTAACATTACATTCTCTGGCAACAGCTCTGGTGGACATTCCTGCAGTCAGAATTCCAATTTCACGCTCCCTCAAAACTTGAGACATCTGTGGCATTGTGTTGTGTGACAAAACTGCACATTTTAGAGTGGCCTTTTATTGTCCCCAGCACAAGGTGCTGTTTAATCAGCTTCTTGATATGCCACACCTGTCAGGTGGATGAATTATCTTAGTAAAGGAGAAATGCTCACAAACAGGGACCTAAACAAATTTGTGCACCACATCTTTGACAAATAAGCATTTTGTGCGTATGGAACATTTTTGGGGTCTTTTATTTCAGCTCATGAAACATGGGACCAACACTTTACATGTTGTGTTTATATTTTTCGTTCAGTATAAATACAAGTGAATTCATCTTCAATCTTCGGTCTAGAACCTTCAGCTTTTGGTTGAAGAGGTTTTGCTGATGAATGGATCTCTGAAATGCGTCACGGCATCGTTTTTGAAATGTAAACAATGACTGATTAGAAAGGCTGAGCATGATAAATAGGCCAAATAAAATTAATAAAAAGTCAATATCGTCAAGTTTGTTGCAAAGAAAACATGAACACAAAACCTTTTTATCTGTAGCTCTGGTGTTCTGCAGCAGACAGGTCACTCATTGTGTTGGGACCCTCCATGTTCCAGTGCATCCCGTAGTCTTTTAGTACAGATCACTGCACAGGTCAGGGGCCTTTATCTGCACCAGACACAATACAGCTGTTGCAGCCTACTGTAATTATTACACAATTAGGACACAAGGGAGGACACATTAGTTCCTAGTTTTGGTCACTCAAAAAGGACAGAGTAGTCTTGAGACAACAGTTTAACTTCAACAAATATACACCCCCCTCCCCAAATAATGGTGTTTATTGTCACAGTCTAAGACCGTTTGAGATAAATAAATCCAATAGGGGTACACATACCTAAAGCTTGGGATGTAATAAGTAAACAATAACTCATATTATAAGAGATGAAGGTGGGTGAGTCAAGTCCTCAGTCACATGATACAGCCATGGAAACCTCATTCACATGATACAGCCATGGAAACCTCATTCACATGATACAGCCATGGAAAGTGAGTCATTGGTGAAATTCTCGAGACCTAAAAACATCTTATAGGCAGTGGTGATCTGACTGAGGACATATTTTCTCCAGATGCATAATGCCAACAACGCCCAGAGTGGACACACCATAGACTGTATAGGGACAAACACACACACACCACTATTATGACAACGGCCATCCCCAACCAGCAGCCTGACATAACTTCAATGCTCAAGCCTCTGTGTGTGTGTGTCCACACGAGCTCCTCCTCAAACACTGCCTGCATTCCCAGGTCAGTCGAGGCCAAAAATACACCCCTTCTCCTCCCCCATCCTGTCAAAAGGGAGAAAATGAAGACGCATCAAACTAAATACACAAGTATGCACAAAGAGCAACCACAGTGAATATAAATAATCAAATCATAACAGGAACATTGTTTTGTTGATGGTGAAATAGGATAACAAAAGTAGTACTGTATATCGTTCATTACATTTTCCCAGAACCCATTGTGTTAGCCATTATTAGATTTCAAGACAACAGAACTAGCTGTACTTCAAAGCAATAGCATGCTAGCTGATCCCATGGACTACCAGTCATTGTGCTAACGCTAGCTTGCAACTTCCTTCAAACTGCACACAGAGACATAAAAATGGTATCTACGAGTTCATCCGACTCTGGGGAGGTAGATAATCTCCATTTATCCCTTTAATAGAAATGGAATTCTAAGTCCTTAAAAAAAGGTATAACCGTGAACAACTTCTGACATCATTGAAATAAATAAATCAGAATCACTAGAAAGTAGAACCAAAATCAGTAACCCTATGAATATGAAATTCAAGGTCGTAGCAGCATGACAGACTGTCTACAGCAGGCACCGGGACCCACTTGTAATGCACAGCGCCCCTTCTAGGGCTTGCGGGTATGATTAAGCTATGCCTTATGCCTATAATTGTTTGATCTCTACATCTGAGCGGCCGGAACGTGTCTGCACTTTCAGGAAGAGATTAGCTCAAATCCTCACACACACACACACACACAGCTTATCAGCGTGCCGAAAACTAGCAGCTTATCTTCCCCGACAGGCTAGCCTTTGAAGTAGGAATGGGCATTTGACATTTTCTTTACTGTTCGAGTACTCGCATGATTTTTCTTCTTCCGAGTACTCAAATAAAAAAATCATTAAAACATACATACATACACTACGGTTCAAAAGTTTGGGGTCACTAGTTTGAGAAACAGACGCCTCACAAGTCTTCAACTGGCAGCTTCATTAAATAGTACAACAAAACACCAGTCTCAAACGTATACAGTGAAGAGGCGACTCCGGGATGCTGACCTTCTAGGCAGAGGTCCTCTGTCCAGTGTCTGTGTTCTTTGGCCCATCGTAATATTTTATTTTTATTGGCCAGCCTGAAATATGGCTTTTTCTTTGCAACACTGCCTAGAAGGCCAGCATCCCGGAGTCGCCTCTTCACTGTTGACGTTGAAACTGGTGTTTTGCGGGGACTATTTAATGAAGCTGCCAGTTGAGGACTTGAGGCTTCTGTTTCTCAAACTAGACACTAATGTACTTGTCCTCTTGCTCAGTTGTGCACCAGGGCCTCCCACTCCTCTTTCTATTCTGATTAGAGCCAGTTTGCGCTGTTCTATGAAGGGAGTGGTACACAGCGTGGTACGAGATCTACAGTTTCTTGGCAATTTCTCGCATGGAATAGCCTTCATTTCTCAGAACAAGAATAGACTGACGAGTTTCAGAAGAAAGTTATTTGTTTCTGGCTATTTGAGCCTGTAATCGAACCCACAAATGCTGACGCTCCAGATACCCATTTCCAGCTACAATAGTCATTTACAACATTAATGTCTAAACTGTATTTCTGATCAATTTGATGTTATTTTAAATGAAAAAAAAAAAAAGTGATTTTCTTTCAAAAACAAGTACATTTCTAAGTGACCTCAAACTTTTGAATGGTAGTGCACAAGGCCTGCACTGGACTAAAAATAGTGCCTTTATCTATATGCCAACAGATTGTAACAATGCCTAATGTATCCTAACCATTACTGATAACAAATTCTAATCTATTTCGTTACGTTACATTAACTTTGTAGGCCTAAACAGAGCTTGTGTGAACACAATTGAGTGAATGAGAAACAGAGGGGAAAGGGAATTTAGGGAGAAGAACGGCTTGGTTTCTTTTTTTGTTGTACCCCGCAAAAGAACATGTACAAATGGAACACTAGAGTCTAATCAAATTAACGTAGTCTTCAAGACAAAATTTGACTTGCCTGTTTGGGCAGTCACAAAGCACATTCCACCAAATAGTTTTGCGGTATTTGAAAAAAAACCAACATGTAATCTCTGGTTAAAGATTGAGCTTTGACGTCCGTTCGACTACTCATACCCATCCTTACTTTGAAGGGATACAAAAAAAACGAACGGTAGTGTTAGAAAAATGCAAACAAGTGCAGTTGGATTCATTTTGCATTGGGGTGATTGTGTCAAGACAATGTTCTATTGATTCAGTACTTGGTGAAGGCTCTGCCAAACATGCCCAAATCCACTTAAAAGCTTTAACAGCACAAATGGTTTCCTCCAACTCGGCATAAACTGTTGGTCCCATACGTACAGCCCACTTATGGTGAGAGGGAGCACGATGTGACAGGATCCAGAAAAAGACCGAACACCCTTCCCCTCGCCCTCCAATGTCAGCATGTAGTGTCAGATCACTTCCTGGGCCACTGGTATGAATGACAGCCGCATACGAGAATGACTTCCCTGACCCTGTACTCAACTCAATCTCCACCACCCGGCTGTGTCCGTTTCTCTCTAGTTCGCATAGTTGGCACTACTGTATCTGCCCCCGTGCCTATCTAGTGACACCAAGTTAACAACCCCAAAACAACAATATGAGTATTAATATGAACTATCTTTTCATGTCAGAGGGAGGAGGAGCGGCTTTCTGAGATCAGTCATAATCAGTGTTGTGCCGCCCCATCCCATCCCATTCCAAGGCCTAGAGCACGTGCCCAAATCAGTGGGCGAATTGCCACATATTTACAATACACACAAGACTGGCGTCTCTGGTCTGTTTGGAAATGCCTGTCCTCTAAATTGTAACAATTGTACCCAGAAAAAATATGAGCGAGAAGAATGTTTGTGTCCTTTCTGCTACTGAGTGTGTTGTTGGAGAGTTATATTTGTCCTGTTGAGCGAGTCTATAGCAGGAATAAATACCAAAAGGGCAACATTCCTGTGGTGCTCACCGAGATAGACATTCTGATTAATCATCCTGTGGTGAGGCAGGGACTGAGAGACTAGTCAGGATTAGTGATGCACCGATATGACATTTTTGGCCGATACCGATATCCAATATTTTCCTTGCCAAAAAACCTGATACCGATAACTGAGATTTTAAATTTTAGCAGCCTTTTAAGCATTCTAGTACAGTTAAATAGTTAACACACACACATGGACACAGCGGTCTAAGGCACTGCATCTCAGTGCAAGAGGCGTCACTACAGTCTCTGGTTCGAATCCATGCTGTATCACATCCGGCCGTGATTGGGAGTCCCATAGGGCGGCGCACAATTAGCCCAGCGTCGTCCGGGTTTGGCCGGGATAGGCCGTCATTGTAATAAAGAATTTGTTCTTAACTGACTTGTCTAGTTAAATAAAGGTTACACACACATCATCAAAACCTATTTCTTTCACTTACTTGCTGTGCTGTTTCGTTCATTTGTTCAGTCGTTTCATTCTCAACCAGGATTTCTATGGAACGCTGTATGGATCTCTGCATGTCAAATAAGCTTGTTGACCAATCAGGACCTGAATATAACTACACGTCACATAATTTAACGTGGTAATACATTTTTTAATGTAGTTATTACACATTGATTACACTATCCTCGTATTTCATATGTCACAACGATTCGTCGATACGTGTGCTATGATGCTGGTAAAGTAGTCTCGCGCACACATACAGTGCAGTTCATAAAATAAAGCTAGCTAGCTCATGGATGCAAACAATGTTCTTCCCCAAAAACATAGCAAAACGACATATTCTGTTTCAGTAGCTAACTATATAGCTAGGTGTCATCATCTAAAATAACCTGAATTTATAAGACCGTTCTTATTTGATTAATAGTTGTCGGATCCATCTATGTGAAGCTAGCCACAACGGACGGTTAGCCCTTTGCGGTTAGCCTTCAAAATAAAAGTATGGCATAAACAGCAAATTCCACTATTGTGCCTAATCCTTATTGTGGCTAGCTTCACAACACATAACCTGGTCAGGTCAAGCCTCACTAGCCAGATGAAGCTAGCTGGCTGCTTATAACGTTAGCTTTGGGCAACAGGGTTAAGTAGCTGGCTAGCTATTTATTTTCATAAACTGAAGTTCAATTTCAATAGGTGAACAACAAGTGGAAACCTAGCTAATACTTACTCACAAGGATTCCTAAGTCATTGCTAAGAATATTGAAAATGACTGCAGTTTCTACTGGTCATTGTTTTCAGGCTGGTTGTATTGGTACTAGCTAGGTACCACGCTAAAGCTGGCTACCCCAGAAGTTGCGGTCGAACAAATTATGCTTTATTACCAAAGCGGTATTGTAAACACATCGTTCGTGGCCGGTGTTTGCAGACTTTTTGTACAGCTTTGACAGTGCTACTGTATCTTTGACACGCAATGACCCAAAATGGCGGTCCATAGTATGTATGTCGTGAAGCTAATAGCAGTGACGCTATTACTGTGTAACTCCAGTAAGGCAACATCTGAAAAATAGCGCACTTGGTAGTGTGTACCGGTGCTCGACCACTCGGCGAAAGCCAACATCATCCACGACAGAGAACGGTTGATTGTCAAGGGCAATGTTGGCTTTAATGGATTTCACCTTTGAGTTGTCTCCCTGAAATGTTCTTACACTTTCAAATTGACTGCTAGACTTGTTGACTGCTCGATCCACACAGCAGACATCGTGGGCTAGGTTAGGAATGCTGTGTAGCACAAAATTTTACGTGGCGTCATTACGTCATGTACCTACATTACATAGGTAAACACGTCAGCTTTTACATCGGTTTGCACATCGGCGTTAAACTAGACATCGGGCCGATACCGATGTTGGCATTTTTAGCTAATATCGGCCGATTCCGATATGTTCACCAATATATCGTGCATCCCTAGTCAGGATCGAGGGAAAGGTGAACGGAGCAAAGTACAGAGAGATGCGTGATGAAAACCTGCGTCAGAGTGCTTAAGATCTCAGACTGGGGCGAAGGTTCACATTCCAACAGGACAACAACCCTAAGCACACAGCCAAGACAACGCAGGAGTGGCTTCGGGACAAGTCACGGAATGTCCTTGAGTGGCCCAGCCAGAGCCCGAACTTGAACCCGATTGAACATCTCTGGAGAGACCTGAAAATAGCTGCGACGCTCCCCATCCAACCTGACAGAGCTTGAGAGGATCTGCAGAGAAGAATGGGAGAAACTCCCCAAATACAGGTGTGCCAAGCTTGTAGCGTCATACCCAAGAAGACTCATGGTTGTAATTGCTGCCAAAGGTGCTTCAACAAAGTACTGAGTAAATGATCTGAATACTTATGTAAAAATCTGTTTTTGCTTTGTCATTATGGGGTATTGTGTGTAGATTGATGAGGGAAAAAACTATTGAATCCATTTTAGAATAAGGCTGTAACGTAACAAAATGTGGAAAAAGTGAACGGGTCTGAAACATTTGAATGCACTGTACATTCTGATTAATCATCTGGTAGTACTAACTGAGATATATACATATATATTCTGATGAATCATTAATTTCTGTGTAGTCAATGGAAAAAAATTGTAACACAGATTGTGTTCCGCAGAGCACATAGGATACTGTGTTTTTACATTAGGTTCATGAACTACATATTCATTCATCCCTACGTCATGAAACACTAGCATTCCAACTTCCGGATGTGCTTTAACATTGATGTAACATTATAACAACCTCATGATGCGTCTCAGGTAGACCCTGCTGTTATAGCATATGGTTAAAATTAGACCTGTGGTGAGGGGTTTGTCAGAATGGGTGCTCACAAAACACACAAACTCTCCCAGAGGGAGTGCAGTTAAACTGTGAATTCTGGCGCACTGATGTGAACTTCACCACTGTGGCTCCATGTTTTTCTGCTGGCTGGCAGGCTCTAAGATGCTTTGATGGCTTAACCAATGGGGAACTGTAAGCAATAGCCCAGGAACATCTGTTGGGAGTATAATCTGCAGGGCAAATCCATTGGCTTTAAATCTCTCTGCAGACACTCACATAGGATGCCTTCACACATTCTAGAATGAATGGAGTATGGAGTGGTAAAGAGGAAAGCCTCTTAGTGATGAGAAACAAGTGGCTAGCCATGGCAACCTGGAAGATCTGAACTTTTCTCAGTGCTTTGAGCCAGTTTGAAAAGGGACTCCGTTCCCCTGTGGTCAAGCTCTTTGTAACTCCATGTTGTCACTTGTCAAACAAATTAAGCCAACTCTCATAATTTTCACAATGTTACAGAAAACGTGACATTAAAGTGTTTGTTTTCTGACTTTTTACACCATTCTTAAATTGTGCTACACTTTTTTGCATTGCAATTTCGGAAAATGTCAAAAGTGGAATGATAGTGTTTCAAAATATTACTTACCCGCCAGTGTTGTGCTTGGCTGTGATATTCCCCTATTGATTTCTCCCGCCGGAGCGGCATCTGTTGTCAAAATGGTAAAGCTGTTCCGACTTTGTGGCTGTGTTATGTAGTGGAAATCGCTCTGTCATTTCCTGTCTGCTAAAATTCTACACTGTTCGCTCAATTTCAGTTTATGCGAGAAAACAAGCACTGAATAATATAGGAAATCATTGTACCATCTAAATCCCTGTGAAATATATTTTGTAACACCTTTCATCAGTTTATTGATTCGAGAGAAGTTCCGAGTGCAGTCACACTCAGCAACCAACTGTTTCGTAAAGTACTTGCGAAACCAGTTCAGAGAACTTCCGAGTAAGAAACAAATGAAAGATTGGGGTTAAAGTCACAACTGTCCCTTTCAAAAGCGAGCTCCCAACTATCGACATCGGTCAAAAGAAATTCCACAATGTTAAACCATCCCCTGAAGTAATACAGTGTCAACAGGTTGCTACCACAGAGACTAATAGCATCCTTAAATAAATCAGTAGTAGATTTAGAACAGCAACATGAGCTAGGCTAGAGACTGGTCCAGAGACAGCATGGCTACTCTGGCTCGCCAGCTCCATATCTGAATTCCATCCCACATTCCATTGGAATTCCGCTACGATTATCTGCAGAGTCCAGGAGAGGGAGAGAGGGAGGGCTCTTTTTTGGGCCCCTTGTCACTGGCAAAAGGGAGAGGAACACACTAATTTAATTTATTCCCGAAGGCTTGCAAGAATGTAAGGGAACCGATTGAGAAGCTCGGTTGGCATGTTGACGGGAAATAGCGCATAATCTACACAACCAAGCAGAAACAAGGTAGCAGAGGAGGAATGTCAAGCAGTTGAAAATGACAGCTACATATTTCCCTCTGGGGTAGAAAGCCTAAAAATGTCACTTGTAGACAAATAAGTCTGGTGCAGTTGAATCTTCTGGTGTCTCCTTCAAGCCCTTCAGCATATTTTGGAGTAGACTACTACAAGCATGGGTGTTCCAAAGTCATGTTGCTCTTTTGTGACTCGTCCAACAAACTGATATGAAGTCAACCAAACAATGTTTGGAGTAAAAAATAAAATAAAAACACATTCCACTTTTCATCAGGGATGCTTTGGAGAAAACAAGACTGAATTATTGTTGGCTTTCAGTGGGGGAGGTCTGAAAAGGAAGTATTCCTTCACTTCAACCAAGTGCATTCTTCACCCTCTGCCCACAGCTTAGGTGGATCAGAGTCCTATCCAGATAAAGATATGACACTGTTGATTCTAAAAGTCGTGCGAAACCGGTGTTGCAGTACAACTAAATCACCTTGGCTAAGATTATGTTTACGAGATCACAAAGTAACTGGGTTGGTTCACACCATCTTAACAAAGCCATGGTCAGCTCAGGCGATACAACATCCTCCCTGCATGCTTGCTGAGAAAATGCAAGTGAGTTAGTGGAATACCTCCTTTGTGGAGTGAATAGAGTTAGCCACTTAGTTTTTAATCCAATTAGACTGTGAAACCACGGCATTCTTGGAAATTGTGTGCTCTCAGAAAACGTCTGTGTCAAACTAATTGTGGTAACTTTTGTGACCTGCACTCGTGACAAGGCCGCCAGGCCAGGCAGGCAGCCTGGTGGAGCTGAAGTCATCAAAGAAGAGTTAACCAGGATACTTTTTTTATTTAACCTTTATTTAACTAGGCAAGTCAGTTAAGAATTTGTTCTTATTTACAATGACGGCCTACACCGGCCAAACCCGGACGACGCTAGGCCAATTGTGCACCGCCCTATGGGACTCCCAATCACAGCCTGTTTGTGATAGAGCCTGGATTCGAACCAGGGTGTCTGTAGTGACACCTCTAGCACTGAGATGCAGTGCCTAGACCAGCTGTGTGACTCAGACCAGCTGTGTGACTCGGGAGCCTGGTTCAGCCATATGGTAAAAGAGAAAGGCCCTGTTACAATCGGAACGGATACAAGGGACACCCCCCAAGTCACAAAGAACTTTTGCAAAGATATCGTGAATTCTGGATTCATTTTCAAATGATCACATTCAGTCATATGTGAGTTTGGCTGATCTAGAAAGCACTAAAGAAAACTCTGAATTTCATGTGTGAACTGTGAACATGACAAGTCTGTGTGTGTCAAAGCGCATCAGGAAGTCAAAGTTGCCTGGTTTTGATAGCACGGTTGTAAGCAGGAATTGAGGAAAATTCCAACGGCTAGCATAATGCCGGAGAGCCAGATGTGTGTGTAGACTGGGTGGTAGCTTGTAAACCAGTGGAGGCTCTTCAAAGAAGGAAGGGGAGGACCATCCTCAGTAAATTTCATTAAAAAAGTTAAACATAATTACTATATATATAATAAAATGTGGTGAGTAGTTGACTCAAAGAGAAAGACAATAGTTGAACAGTTTTGAACAAATTAATTAATTCAAGACTGTGTGTAGTGGTTATGATATGGTTTGGGAAGGTTTTTTCGCCTGGTCACATGCAGCTGATGTGTTGTGCATTGAAGTCCACAAGCGAAGAGAAAAGTTGAGAAGAGAGCGCATAGATGCGTGAATGAATACAACATGCCTGCTATGAAAGTGAATTGTGATCAGGGGTGTATTCATTCTGCCGATTCTGTTCAAAAGTTGATTAAATGGAAGCAAACGGAACGAGACGGGGATAAAACGTACATTAATTTGTAAAAAAATAAAATAATAATTGGACTAATGATTACACCCTAGATCAGCTAGATACAGGCAAGAGTGTGCAAGGCTTTCATTCATAGGCTAGGTTGTAGCAACCTCATGGGTATAGGGAAAATTATATCATGTAGTAGCCTCAACCTATCGCTGTTACATTGAACTCGGTGAATGGAATATGAATGACAGTCATATAATGTGCTGTAAATAAGGTCATGCTCATGAAAAAAAAATGTGTCCTCCCTCATCTTAAAACAGTACCGCCCGCCACTGTTGTAAACACATAGGTGTTGGGGACAGGCCCTCTAATAGGTATTGTACACCGCACTGAATGTCTGTCACAAAAAAACTAAATGCCTCCAAGCCTAGCTATCTGGCCACTGTAGCTAGTAACGTTATAATTAAATGACAATGGATTTGTTTCCATGAAGCAGCCTGTTGTGAGTCAATGATGTCATTAACTAGCTAGCACAACAGCTAGGTTTAGCTAATGTTAGCCAGCTAGCTAAAAATCTATCCATCTATAGGCTGTATGTGATAATGGAGAGTGAATTCAAATTGTTTCTTGCTAGCTAGTTCTCTAGCTGTGGCCATATGACTGGTATCAACATGAGCTATCTACAACAATAGCAGCATTAGCGCGGCTAGCTAGCTAGCCAACATTGGCTATAGACCATAAAGCAACACAGGGACATGCATTGCGAAACAATGCTACTGCCACCTTCTGGTTTGGAGTGTTTTAACAAGGTTGAGCAGCTGACGACATTAGGGTCTTGACTGACAAAACTCTGTTCAGGAGGTGCCAAGTACTGTGAGCAGGCAAACGTTAGACAATCCTACCAGTTAACGTTAGTTTTCTTTTTTTACAGCCTTGTCTGCCAGAGCACTACAACAACACTGCAGATATTAAGACCTAGAGGAAGCTAAATGCTAAAATGGCATCTAACAGTCAGCAGAGAATCTGGTGGGAAAGTTGACATTTTACCATCTTTAGAGTGAGTAAGTATTGTCTATGTGCAAGAGATTGCAACAGAACAAGCCCATTAGGTTGATCAACAGTTTAAGCAAGGCCTTATAACTTGGCTCCCATGTAGTGATCCTTCCTCAATTCAAACCAAGTATGATGTAACTGAAGTGGACGATTAGAGATGACATTTATGAGAGGAGAAAATGTTACAGGGCTGCTTCAGGAACCAGCGGACCTGATGCACGCAGCCATGGGACCATGATATGAGCAGTGACGGGAGTTCCACATTCTTGCGCTTTCATTCCCACAGTGAAACAGGAAGTTGATATGCACGTCCTCCTTCATGTTCACGTCGACTGATGTCTGCAAAGACGCAAAGTGCAGCCTCGAGCAAACTATTTTCAACTATATTCTATAACAAAGTAGTTAGATACTTTGAGAGGGTAAAGTAAGGCCATGATATTGACAGACAAGAACATAAATTGTATTTCTGTCATGGAAAAAGGCGCTTCATTCCAGACTAGAAATAAAAGTAGCTTTGTATATTCAATTACAGATGGTTACATAGGACTTAATTCAATATTCTAGTCAACAAATGTAGGCTATTCATGTAGATATTCTGAGAACTACCGTAAAAGCAGAGTGTGTGATAATATGACATGGCAGCTGATTCTCAGCTGAATCCTGAAAAATGTTTGTGAAATAAATGTCTTAATCTTGAAAATATGATTTCTAAAGCACAGGAGAACATAATGAGATGCCAATATCTTCAGTTTTTCGATCCTATTATTCAATAATACTCCAGTTAGTCAAGACAATACCTTGTAAGGGGAAGACGACGTAGGGCTACCAGTGGTATGGAGTGGGGCCACTCTTACATTCCCAGTCAACTAAACAGTAGTAAACAGAGAGATTCCTTCACACACGTCCACTCGAGAGTTCGATCAGATCAGCATCTGCGTGCTAACAACATACTCGCTGTCAAACACAAGCTAACATTTTACTGGTGAGAATGACAATTTTCCATCTGTCAGGTCTAGACAGAAGACAACACAGTCACTTGAAAGATCACAGAGGCCAGTGGCAGGCAGATCTCCTAATGTAAGCAATGACACAGCTAGCGAGCTATGCCAAATATCTGCTAGTTTGTGTACTGTACGCCCCCTTGCTAGACACTGAAGAGGAACCCGACCGTACACCTAGGCTGAGTGACTTGGTGTAAAAGAGAGATCTCATAGGTGTTCCTCTCCAGTGGCTCCTATGTAGACCATGAGGAGGGTCAAGTTTGTCCACCACCACATGATTAACGGCGTGACGTTTAACATCCAGTAACGGCAGGTCATCTTGTCATGTAGGCTTTCTGCCGGTATGGTAAAACATCATTCTTGGAAGCCAGGGGGGGGGGGATGAAAAATAATAGGATGAATAAAAACTTACATACAGGCATACAGTAGTTAGACTGAGGGCAATTCTGACACTACCAGGAAACGATGTATCCAGTCTTAATCCACCGCATTCTTTATTTTCATTTTATTTAACCTTTATTTAACTAGACAAGTCAGTTAAGAACACATTTTTATCTACAATGACGGCCTACCCCGGCCAAACCCTAACGACGCTGAGCCAATTGTGCGCCACCCTATGGGACTCCCAATCACGGCCGGTTGTGATACAGCCTGGAATCGAACCAGGGTCTGTAGTGACGCCTCTAGCACTGAGATGCAGTGCCTTACACCGCTGCGCCACTCAGGAGCCCCATTCTACTCAACTTTTTGTCAGAAACATTACAAAACTGTACAATTGTGGCCTTTATAACTATACGTGTTAGTGTAGCTCAACAAGCAAAGTATATAGACAAAGTGCATAAGCCCCCACAAAGCTAATTGTCAATGCATGAAGTAACTTTAAAATTAAAAGCGCTGCCGCTGGTTGCTGAAGCTCAATCAAATACATTGTGTAAAAGTGCACTGGAGCTTGCAGAAGGTGAACAGCAAAATCAAATCTGGGAGGGATGATCAGCATCATAAATGATGATCTTGGACTGACTGAACTCGCTGGCATTTGAACACACAGTGAGCCCATTAGCAGAGTCGGGAATGCAAAACAAATGACTTCTTTAGCTGGAGAAATAACAGTGCATGTTGCCTTGACCAAATTTGGCTGGCTGAAAACACTGACATGGAGCAGCCTGCGAAACACACACACATCTTCTAAACATGAGTGAGAATGAGCAAGGACACATACTATACTGACATCAATTAAATCTAGGGTGTTTCTTTACTTATACTGTGCAAAAAAAAATCTAAAATGCAACATGCAACAATTCATGATTTTATTGAGTTACAGTTCATAGAAGGAAATCAGTCAATTGAAATAAATTCATTAGGCCCTAATTTATGGATTTCACATGACTGGGGAGCAAGGCCCAGCCAATCAGAATGAGTTTTTCCCCACCAAAGGGCTTTATTACAGACAGAAATACTCCTCAGCACCCCCCCTCCCCCAAATCAGACGATCCCGCAGGTGAAGAAGCCGGATGTGGAGGTCCTGGGCTGGCATGGTTACGTGTGGCCTGCGGTTGTGAGGCCGGTTGGATATACTTTTAAATTCTCTAAAACAACGTTGGAGGCGGCTTCTTACTCAAGCTAGGCTTGGAGGCATAATGTACTTTAAAATCTTTGGCAACAGCTCTGTTGGACATTCCTGCAGTCAGCATGCCAAATGCATGCTCCATCAAAACTTGGCATTGTGTTGTGTAACAAAACTCGACATATTAGAGTGGTCTTTTATTGTCCCCAGCATAAGCTGCACCTGTGTAATGATCATGCTGTTTAATCTTGATATGCCACACCTGTCAAGTGGATGGATTATCTTGGCAAAGGAGAAATGCTCACCAACAGGGATGTAAACAAATTTGTGCACAAAATTTGCGAGAAATAAGCTTTTTGTGAGTATGGAAGATTTCTGGGATCTTTTATTTCAGCTCATGAAACATAGGAACAACACTTTACATGTTGCGTTTATATTTTTGTTCAGTATAGCTTGCCAATCTGTTACTATACAGTACAACCAGGGATACATTTTTTTAACGCTATTTATTAATTTAAAAAGGTGCAATATGCAGAAATCGCTCCCCCATTTCCTGGTTGCTAAAATTCTAATAGTTTGTCTTATTTCAGTTTGTGACAAAACAAGCAATATATAATGTAGATAATCATTGTACCATCTAAACCACTGTGAAATATATTTTCAACAACCAAAAATATAGCATTTTCAGCTGGTGTACAAAACCGAAAGTAAGACGCAAAAACGATACTTAAGAACGGGAAGCCTAGAAATAGGGCACATAGAACATATCTACCGCTTCTTAGACTTGCTTTCAATGAGAAGGAAAGTTCTATAAGTCACATTTCTATGTTATTTTGGTGAGCTAGCCCAAAAAGTTACATATTGCAGCTTCAAAGCTATTTATTAAGACTATGGTTTACAAGGCCATGGTTCAGCCAAAACTGCCACAATGTGCTCTTCCCAATGTGAGCATGCCTATGGCACATTTTAATTCTGTTGTTGATGTCTGTAAACAGGAAGTTGCCTCACTGTGTACAATGATGTCATAGTGCTTAGTCCACCTTTTAACAAAGTGACCTGTAAATGTAGGTGGTACAGAGTAGAGGTCAACCGATTAATCGGAATGGCCAATTAATTAGGCCCAATTTCAAGTTTTCATAACAATCGGAAATCGGTATTTTTGGACACCGATTTGGCCGATCAAAAAAACATTTTTTTTTACACCTTTATTTAATCTTTATTTAACTAGGCAAGTCAGTTAAGAACACATTCATATTTTCAATGACGGCCTAGGAACGGTGGGTTAACTGCCTCGTTCAGGGGCAGAATGACAGATTTTTACCTTGTCAGCTTGGGGGATTCAATCTTGCAACCTTACAGTTAACTAGTCCAACGCTCTTAACCACCTGATTACATTGCACTCCACGAGGAGACTGCCTGTTAAGCGAATGCAGTAAGAAGCCAAGGTAAGTTGCTAGCTAGCATTAAACTTATCTTATAAAAAACAATCAATCAATCATAATCACTAGTTAACTACACCTGGTTGATGATATTACTAGTTTATCTAGCGTGTCCTGCGTTGCATATAATCAATGCGGTGCGTATCGTTGCTCCAATGTGTACCTAACCATAAACATCAATGACTTTCTTAAAATCAATACACAGAAGTATATATTTTTAAACCTGCATATTTAGCTAAAATAAATCCAGGTTAGAAGGCAATATTAACCAGGTGAAATTGTGTCACTTCTCTTGCGTTCATTGCACGCAGAGTCAGTGTATATGCAACAGTTTGGGCCGCCTAATTTGCCAGAATTTTACGTAATTATGACATAACATTGAAGGTTGTGCAATGTAACAGGAATATTTAGACTTATGGATGCCACCCGTTAGATAAAATACGGAACGGTTCCGTATTTCACTGAAAGAATAAACGTCTTGTTTTCGAGATGATAGTTTCCGGATTTGACCATATTAATGACCTAAGGCTCGTATTTCTGTGTGTTATTATGTTATAACTACGTCTATGATTTGATAGAGCAGTCTGACTGAGCGGTGGTAGGCAGCAGCGGTCTTGTAAGCATTCATTCAAACAGCACTTTCCTGCGTTTTGCCAGAAGCTCTTCGCTGTGCTTCAAGCCTATCAACTCCCGAGATTAGGCTGGTGTAACCGATGTGAAATGGCTAGCTAGTTAGCGGGGTGCGCGCTAATAGCGTTTCAAACGTAACTCGCTCTGAGACTTGGAGTAGCTATTCCCCTTGCTCTGCATGGGTAACGCTGCTTCGAGGGTGGCTGTTGTCGTTGTGTTCCTGGTTCGAGCCCAGCTAGGAGCGAGGAGAGGGATGGAAGCTATACTGTTACACTGGCAATACTAAAGTGCCTATAAGAACATCCAATGGTCAAAGGTTAATGAAATACAAATGGTATAGAGAGAAATAGTCCTATAATTTCTATAATAACTACAACCTAAAACTTCTTACGTGGGAATATTGAAGACTCATGTTAAAAGGAACCACCAGCTTTCATATGTTCTCATGTTCTGAGCAAGGAACTTAAATGTTAGCTTTCTTACATGGCACATATTGCATTTTTACTTTCTTCTCCAACACTTTGTTTTTGCATTATTTAAACCAAATTGAACATGTTTCATTATTTATTTGAGGCTAAATTGATTTTATTGATGTATTATATTAAGTTAAAATAAGTGTTCATTCAGTATTGTTGTAATTGTCATTATTACAAATTTAAAAAATTTAAATAAAAATCGTCCGATTAATCGGTATCGGCTTTTTTTGGTCCTCCGATTATCGGTATCGGCGTTGAAAAATCATAAATCGGTCGACCTCTAGTACAGAGTTGATATCAAAGATGGATGGGAGCAGTCCTGATACTATTTTATTGGCTGTAAAGGTTCTTCATGACTTTCCTGTTGACGTTGCCAGTCTCCCGCCCATGGGGCTTCCTCAGGGGAAGCTCTGAATGGCTGTCCAGGGAGAACATCCTGAGGCCATGTGGTCACTGTGCCAGGGGTCACTGTGGATCTGACTTCAGAAAAGGCCTAATGGCAGAGACTAGCTGGGACAATGCAACAGCATGAACATCCCTTCACTTTTCAATGTTCCCCTTCCATTATTGAAATGAGCTACTGAGCTAACTCTGTCTGGCTCTTACATCTTACAAAATATTTGGCTTCAATCGATCTCAAATGGTTGTAATGGAATATTCTAGTTTGTGAGGATGTAGCATCAGAGAAACATGACAGTGATACGAAGTTGCATTGTCTTGCAAAACCTACCTTTTCTCTGACTCATGCACTCAGTTGGTTGACGTCACATATACAGTAATTCCCCGGGAGGATACGTATAATTGTGCTATCCAGGAAGACATCCACCAGCCTAGACGGTGCTTTAGGAAATGACCAAGACGTTATCTTTCACCTGCTTTGAATAGCCAGAAGTGATCACGGTAGGTGTAATGCAAATACAAAAATCACTGGATATGAGTAGCAGTACAACTCACACTCAGCACAGTTCAACCACTGACGTACAGTTCATTGTTGATCAAAGCTCTTGGAGTAAACCCTGAGAAAAAAAAAATTCTGTTGTAAACAGACATTCATTCAATTCTGCACAAATGGGGAGTTTGGCAAACACTGTGAAACACCACTGTTTTAGACTATTCAAATTAAGATCAGCTATGAAATATACAAAGTGCAATTTTGGCCCACAATGCAATAGTCCTGTACTTCCACATTGCTATTTTCATAAATAGATCTTCACTGTTGAATTTGATATTCAGGTTCTCAAAAAAGGTCATGTTCACTTCCATCATTTTGAGCAGCCAGCATTTGAAATACACATTTCCTGTTCTGGTATATTTCACAGTGGATTCAAATGGCCGTTGTGAGTGAGATCATAATTTTTTGCCTTGAGTCAATCTTTTTTCTCTCCAAAGTTATACACAATCTGAACTTGCAAAGTAACAGCCAGGGCCAGCTTCGACTGTGCCTTTTAATGTTGAGATATGGCTGGATAGATTTCATACATTTTCTTTAACAGTCTGCAAACTGTCCAAATTATATGTTTGTGTATTCTGCAAAAGATGATTGGGAGTAACATTGTCTCAGTGGAGTCTTTTACCAAAACAGAAGGTGAGACTTTAAATGATGAAAAGGGGAAATGAATCACAAAACATAGCAGATCAGATCTCATTCCCTAACGCCATACCGGTTCTCTCTTTCTGTTCCTCTGTATTACCCTCATCCATTCATCTCTCCGCTTTTCTTATTTGGTCTCTGAGATTACCAAGAACCCTTCCTTAAGGTGTGGGCTAACATGGCAACTTCAAAAAGATTCCTGGCCTAAATATAACATTTAACTGCAAGACCCATGCTGCTTAGAAGTCTAGACATCTACCGTGATATCTACGCTCAGCGGTAACACGCCTATTTAAACCAAGGGAGCCTGTCCATTTGTATGTGGCGGGAAAAAAATTATTGTTGATTTTATAGTGATGGTGAAAACATCGATACAGTTGCATATTGCAATATTATTTTGGGACGATATATTGATATGACTTCAAGTATAAACTTTTTTTTATTTTTTTTAATGTTTTGCTACGGTAGGTAGCGTTGGCCAGCGCTAGTCGCCTGTACCGGCGCCAAAACTCCAATATTTTTCATCCTATAGCTTGTTCTCAATCTTCTTTTTAAATACTGAGCCAGCCTGTTTTCAGGACTAATTTCCCTGACTGACCAAAACTAGTTCTCATGCTGTCTCTTGTCTCTCTGCAGCAGACATATAGTGAGCAATTAGTTTGGATCATCAAAATCGCAATAAAATCCCAGGATCGAATCACAATACATATAGAATCGTGACAATAGCAATACATATCGTATCGGCACCTAAGTATGGTGATAATATCGTATTGTGAGGTCCCTGGCAATTCCCAGCCTTATTATTTTGCAGAGTAAATATTTTCATATTTAACTAGGCAAGTCAGTTAAGAACAAATTCTTAATTACAATGACGGCCTACCGGGGAACAGTGGGTTAACTGCCTTGTTCAGGGGCAGAACGACATATTTTTACCTTGTCAGCTCGGGGATTCAATCCATCAACCTTTCGGTTACTAGCCCAACGCTCTAACCACTAGGCTACCCGCCGTAGTGTTCAAGATATCAAATATGGTTATCAGTGACCCTTCCAAAAAAAGTGGTGAATGACCTCCTCCTACACTGACTTTGACACCCGCCGAAATACAGTTCAATAGCTGTGCGCACAGACATTGTCCCACAAAAAGGAACCAACGGAAGAGGGGGGGGGAAACTGTACGAATGTAGTTGATAGTGTGGCTGGTTAACACAATTGTTGACTAACGGTCTATCAGATGTTAAAAACAAGTGGTCAATATGTAAAAAAGGGACAGACGATCTAGACCTAAAATTGAACATCTTTAAGGTTGAAAAGCTGTATGAAATGTTACTGTCTAGGAAAAGTGTCTAGAAAAAAAAGTGCAAAAAATAAAATAAAAAGGTTGCAATATTTCTCTCCTGCTTGTATTTACCATTCGAGAGAATGAATCCCTTCAGTTTGTTTGGACAGACAATGTCAAAACATTTAGAGAGAAAACATTGTTGAGAACATGCATACTTGCCATTGTCAATGGGATTACTCACCTGTACAAACGCCTGTCAACAAACAACCATTCAGTCACAAGCTGCCGTGTCAAATGGGTGCTTCGAGCACATCTTGGAGGCAAAACTTATGTGACCTTAGCAGGTTTAACTTAAGACAAAACAGTTATAAATGGAGTACCAACAGAAATAGAAGTATGTTGCACCACCACAAGGGCGGTTCTACCATTTTAACTGCCATTTCTACAGCAAAAGAAATACCACAATATTTTAGCTGGCAAGCACCCTTACACATTATCTTGCAGCAGTGGAACCCTTGAGTGATTCTAACAGCTAGGCCTAATCCAGAGCCATGTCTCTCCCTTGGGAAGTTATGTTTCCTGTCCATAGGATTAAAGATATTTCTGCAGTAGGAGCTCATTGCTATAATTGCCCTAAAAATAACTACATTACACATCCATAAGTTTAACATAAAACATATAGTATATGATTGAGTGAATGCAGGGCATTGGGTTTGATGCGTCTTAAAGATGCTGCAGTTGTTGACAGGAGAATCATAAATGACTATTAACCGCTGAAGAATGTGTTGTTAGGCCGATATATAGGTCCTTGGAGTTGCTCAGAGACATTTGTTGTTTGCATGAGTAGGTTCCTGTATTGGAGCAGGTCCCTGTATTGGAGTAGGTCCCTGTATTGGAGTAGGTCCCTGTATTGGAGTAGGTCCCTGTATTGGAGTAGGTCCCTGTATTGGAGTAGGTCCCTGTATAGGAGTAGGTCCCTGTATATGAGTAGGTTCCTGCCAACATGACTGTGTCTAGGCCAGATGGGAGCCATGAGATGAGAATAGTCAGACCCCAGATATGTTGAGAGACCAGAGTAGCCTGGTCCCAGATATGTTGAGAGACCAGAGTAGCCTGGTCCCAGTTTGGTTGAGAGACCAGAGTAGCCCGGTCCCAGATATGTTGAGAGACCAGTGTAGTTTGGTCCCAGATGTTAGTGCCGTATAGCAAACATCTATGGTCACCTGTTTATAAACCGATCTGGGACCAGGCTTGATCCAGAGGCGGAGCAGGGGCGCCTCCCACAGTGCACCTTTCTTGTGTAGTGTGAAGGTGCCCCTAGACACTGATCTTGGGACAGTTTTCATTTTCCCCACTAATGGTTAAGGTTAGGATTCATGAAACTGATCTGTACCTAGGAGAAACATCAGCCCGTACCCACCTCTCTGCTGCTGAGGAATCAGCAGGATTCTCCTGCAGCACCCACACGCCCTTGAGGACAAAGGAGGCCTTCATTCCCCCAGAGCCCAGTACAATACCACACAGTTGTGGCCCTCAATAGCAACCTTGTTACCCAGGGGAGAGTCTGTGGCACATGCTGGTCCTAGCCTTGGCTTTGTCTGAGGCAGACCTGGCTATGGTCGTCGGCAGTATAATGCATTGCCATTCACACTTTAATGGAGTGGCAATGGAGGCCATTGAGTGGCTTTCACTTTCAAAGTCTATATCAAAGTTGAAAAGAAACTGTGTAGCTGTTTTACAATTTCTGGGCAGAAAGTACAGGGCACATTTAGGACATAGCCCATTTCCGGGTTCTGTAACACCTGGATCAAAATGCACTGACAGACACTTGCAACAGGGGCTCTATTATTTAAAAAAAAATATATGTACAATACATTGCTTCATGTGTGATCTCTTATGAATACCTTCAGACAAACTAAGCCATGTAAAGAATCAGACGAGTAATGGATCAGCAGACACCAGTGACATAATTCATGATGAACATGCACAGTACACGCCATAGAAATAGAATGACTAGTAAGTGCAATCCTAGATGGCCTTGAGGCTCCATGACAGAGGAGCAAGGTGATAGTTTAAAATGCATCCAGACTAACCTCTGATACTGACAATAGCTTTACAAGATTAAAATAGGCATGGAAATAAAGCAAACATGCTGTTGGGCTGAATCACTCAACTCCTCATTGCCGATGCACCAACTCGTCTATTGAGCCTCTCAGTGTTCAATAGATACATGAAGTTCTGTTTGGCATCCTGTCTTTAATAAAGGCTTTTTTGTTGGCTTCTGGGCCACAGAAAAACAAAAAATATCTAAATCTGATGCTGAAATGACTAGTGGGCCCTTTGTTGGCTTTTTGAATTTTCCATCATAGAAACATCAAATAGCCGAACATGAGTGTTATGGATGGACCATTTTCAGCTATGATGGTTAGACTACAACATCCACTTGTTTTATGTTATAAACACTTACTTGTGTTCGTTATGAAATAACCAGATAAGTACAAACATGACAACTGACATTTTGTGAAAACACTTTTACCCTCCCTGTTGCTCAACAATGACTGTTTCTTTCAATAACCTGAACGAGGCACACATTCAAAACAGAATTCAATTCACAATACAAGCACAGAGACATGATTGAACTGAATGCTCTCTCAACCACCGATTAAAGAGTAACAGTGAAACAGTCGAGAGCCTCAGGCAAAACCAAGCTTCTGACACTATCAGAGTCACACAAGACCGACTACTGGCCTAGGCTAGCCTCAAATAAATTATAATTATTGCTGTGTCATGAGCAATTTCTCAATGGCACCCGTTCCCCTCCCCACCAACTGTCACACGGCTGTGATGAGTGACTGTGCGCTGCTCAAGGACAGTGGTTGTTGGCTTTAATAATTAGGGTATGTGTGCACTTCCCGTCATTCTTTTTTCATTGAAACAGTTAACTGTTTAATCCAATTTATTTACTAGTTGACAATTTGTAGAACTCAGCATTGCACGTGTCCTAACAGTAAGACGCATTGTAATAAAATCAGGTTAAGGTGTCGACACATTGCAGAAAAAACACAGAAAACGGAGTAGACTGTACAAAACCAGAAAACTAAAATGCCAGAAAAATCTAGAAGGAAATCACATCAATAACATGTTTTTTTCCCCCATGTAGCAAGAATGTAGAAGTGCTGTTCTGTTCTGAAGTCCACTGTGTGCCTTACTGCCTTCCCAGAGAACATTTACATGTAGCAACAGGAAACATGTCCTGCCGCGTTACCTGAAAACTGCTGAGTCTAGCTAGGCCCTATCAAATCCCTCACCTGCAAGCATATATCAATCACATTGCTAGCTATTCATTGGCTCCATTTCTCCTGAGGCACATGTGTCCCCACAGCTACATAGTTTGTTCTGTCACACGGAAATGGTGACACCACACCCCATCTTGGTGTTGGAATTCACACCCAGAGGCTGCATATTTTCTGTAGCTTGTTTGACAACTGCAGAATACACACACACACACACGAGGCCTTGAAACATTATTGAAGAAGTTAAGGCAATCCAAACTACAACAATGGGAAAAGATTAATCAACCAAAGCTAGACCATGGAAAACTTATTTGAAATGTGAATCTGTGTTAGGTAAGCTTCTCTATAGACAAATCAAGGGTGCAAAAGGCATTGGGTTACGCAATGACTGCTGTTAACTACATATTGTTATTTGAAGCCAAATAGACACATTTTCATACAGGTTGGATACCATATTCTGGCTTCATGTAAAGTTTTAATAACGACCAGTCAAGTGAGGTAACTGTTTACAGACAGTTTACCCAACTCAGTCTGGCTGGCCAGAATATGAATGTAGGTAGTGGTGATGACAGTGGCTGAGCCAACCAACAGCGCGAATGATACAAAGTAACACACCTTAATGTAGTCTAGAGATTTAGGACGTGACATGGCTACATTTGGCAAGGATTGTAGGCTGACCTAGTTGTACGATTGTAGGGCAAATTCACTGCATACCAAAATGTACAGCGTGCCATGTGTTTAATGAATATAATTTCATTTTTTTCTTCTATATTTACGAGCAATAGGCCAAGAACTGATCTGTAATGCATGTATTCATGCCTTGAGGCACTGTTTCGCTTCCGTATTAAAACACTTCTCTAGCTACAAAGCTCCGGAAATCGAAGTAACGTTAGAATGCTCAGTTTACGTATTGTTAAATGGTCGTTTCAAAATCTTTTTTCTTTTTTTCTCTCGATATAAGCTACGACTAGGCTACTGCTCTAAAAGATTTGTCAATAGTTACCCTATTCGGCCCTCAAACTATTCGAAGTGCATAACTCGGTGAAGTTTAGAGAATGGAGGAGTTGAAAACTTCAAAATCGGACTTGACGTCACGCGCAGTCAGGCATAGTTCTGACCTAAAACACATACATTGTATCTCGACTCACCTCTTAGTTCCTCTTCCTGCGAAGATTTCCCGCTTTCAAAGGTGCAATATCGAAATTAAATCCCTTTCCCCAGGAGAAATTGTGTTCTAAATGCTGGTAAATGTCAGATAGTGATTTTTCAACTCCCTCCCTAGTCCCGTTCTTTAGAGGCGGTGGTACAAACTCCACCCTTCAGCGATTCAAGAGCACAGCACACTATGATGCAGGCATGGGGCGGTGTATCAGGGGGACTCAGAACTTGTGGATTTCGTGTAAATCGACGTAAACTTTTCTATTAAACCGCAACGTCACTGAATTATTTGTGAATGACACATCTAGCCTAACAAGCCCCATTTTAAAAAGTCGACTAGTTACCAAATGCAGAGATTTGGTTACATCCGTCACCTCACCCGCAAATAGATGAACTTCAAAGTAGCTTACTGTATTATGATAGTATAGCCACCAATTAATATAACCTATTAGACATCATTTGAAAGGAAATCGTAACAATAGGCCACTGACAAAAGCTGCCTCTAACACATTATTTTAGTGGTCCCAAATGTGTTTTTATGAGTCCTCCACATCAGGTCTAAAACATAACAGGTCAGCTAGGAATGTCATTTTGCGTCTGCTCTAGAAAACCGCAGAAATGCTGCCACCATTTGGTATAACAGTGCGTCTACAGGTGTATAAGTCTGTAAAATGGTGGAAAAGTTGTGCCACAAATCAAATCAAATTTTATTTGTCACATGCTTCGTAAACAACAGGTGTTGATTGACAGTGAAACGCTTGCTTTACGGGTCCTTTTCCAGCAATGTAGAGTTAATATAAAGATGCAAAAATAAAAATGTGAAAATATTGACAAGAGGAATAAATACACAGTGAATAATAACGAGTAAAAAGTAACATGACTATATAGAGGGAGTACCGTGTCGATGTGCAGGTGTACAAGGTAATTGTGGTAGCTATGTAAATATAAGTAGGGGTAAAGTGACTAGACGGTAGCAGCAGCGTATGTGGTGAGTGAGTGAGTGAGTGTGTGTGGTGGGGCGGGATAGAGTCAGTGCAAAAAAAGGATCAATGCAGATAGTCCTGGTAGCCATTTGATTAGCTATTTAGCAGTCTTGTTTAGCAGTCTTATGGCCATACTTGAGTAAAAGTAAAGATACCATATTAGAAAATGACCTAAGTGAAAGTCACCCTGTAGAATACTACTTGAGTAAAAGTAAAAAAAACTATTTGGTTTTAAATATACTTAACTATCAAAAGTAAATGTAATTGCTCAAATATACTTCAAAATAAAAAGTAAAAATAATTTTAAATTCCTTATATTAGGAAAACCAGAATGGCACAATTTTCTTGTTTTTTTAAATTTACAGATAGCCAGGGGAACACTCCAACACTCAGCCATCATTTACAAACGAAGCATTTGTGTTTAGTGAGTCCTCCAGATCATCCGAGGCATTAGGGATGACCTTAGATGTTCTCTTGATAAATGTGTGAATTTGACAATTGTCCTGTCCTGCTAAACATTCAAAATGTAACAAGTACTTTTGGGTGTCAGAGAAAATGTATGGAGTAAAAAGTACTTTACACCACTGCTTATGGCATGGGGGTCAAAGCTGTTCAAGGTCCTGTTGGTTCCAGACTTGGTGCACTGGTACCGCTTGCCGTGCGGTGGCAGAGAGAACAGTCTATGGCTTGGGTTAACACCTTGCAGAGTCTTGCATTATTTCAACCAAGTGCAGAGGCGACAACACCTCAGAAATCAGGATGCTTGAATTACAAATCAACCTTTGAGTAGGGTGAAAGTTTAACACCTTTATACCTATTGGATACAGGTATTAGCATTGATGGCATTCACTGTACAGATAGGTAGATGTAGCCTGTAGTGGCATAGTTATAGTCATACTTATGACATGGGCTATATTACTGATAGTTTATTGTTCAGTGTTATACTGAACCTCATCAGGTGCTATCCAACAGCAACAGGCATTTTGACTTATTAAAGACTAGTATCACACATACCACAGAGTGCCAAAATGTCATGAAAATCCACCCTGTTGCATGTGTGGTTTGTGTGTTGTTGGATCAGATCCAAGATCTTTTATGAAGTCACAGAGACAGCCATCACTTCATCTCCTCACCATTCTAGATCATTAGGAGACGAGGGGATGGCTGCCATTTGTGAGGTCATAAACAAATGCATAACAGCACCATGATATCACTCCAGTAAACATTGAAACAAGCAAGTCTCGCCACAAACAAGAATCACAACTCGGCTACCTCTCTAGAGTGTGGTTACCATTTTATTTTCTCTACGGTTTGATTGACATGATGATAATTTCCAGATTTGTTTTCTGCTTTATTGTCCTGTTGATGATCTTCAACATCAAGCCTCTAGATCTTGAGGCCCTCCAGAACACCCTGATGCCTCTCATGGTCCCCAAACAATGGGCCAGCACCCTGTCCCTGCAGGGGGACCTCTTCACGGAAGTGGACAATTTTGTCATTCAGCTATACGAGACCACCACAATGCCACCGCACCACCAGAGGACCAGGGGGGCCCCAACCAGAACACCTTTGACCCAGGAACTGGTTCCTACTGTGACCCAGTAAATGCTTCTAACAACACCTTTGGCCCAATAAGTGATTAAGCCTTACTGGTAGTGTGGGATGAATAACACCCACCAGGTGAGAACCAGGAAGGCCATCATTCAGCCCCCAGATGGAAGACTGGCTCAGGACCCAACCAGGGACTGCCCCCACCTCTGGCCCAGGAAACTGACCATCCAGGTGGACATCATCCATGTGCAGGGTAATTTGCCCAAATTAATAAATAATTTAATTTGAAGAAAATGGAACAATAGTGACACAGCAATGCTTCCCCACCAACAAACCTCTGTCCCAGGAACCACTTTGAGAAACACCTCTGGGCCCAGGTGGAAGGCTTGGAGTGACTCTGCTCAGACCCTTGAAGAGATCTCCTGCCTCCTGGGAGCCTCAAGAGACATCTACAGGTATGTTTTAGGAATATGAAAGAGCACTGTGGGCTGAGGATATTTTCAGAACCACAAATAATAATTGCATTAGCATCACTTTAATAACATACATGTGTATTTAACAGAGGCATTTTCTATAAAATTGAAGCCTAACTTTATATTAATACCTGGTTTCCTCTTAGACTGTCAAGAAAGCAGAGCTTGGCGAAGGATAGGACAAAGCACGGTGTAAGTCGAAGACTGTTCTGAAGATCAGAATGTCTGATCAGAAATCTTGATAAAGGCAGCTGGCTGTCAAAATGTTTAATTCATTAGATGTACTGTATTGGAGCAGACTGTGCTGTTTATTTCTTTTAAAGATCATTCATATATATTTTTTTTAAATAAATACATATAATCTAATCTAAACTGAACAAAAATGTAAATTGTTGGTCCCATGTTTCATGAGCTGAAATAAAAGATCCCATAAAATTTCCATACGCACAAAAAGCTTATTTCTCCTTTGCCAAGATAATCCATCTACCTGACAGGTGTGGCATATCCAGAAGCTGATTAAACAGCATGATCATTACACAGGTGCAACTTGTGCTAGAGACAATAAAAGGCCACTCTAAAATATGCAGTTTTGTCACACAACATATTGCCACAGATGTCTCAAGTTTTGAGGGAGCGTGCAATTGGCATGCTGACTGCAAGAATGTCCACCAGAGCTGTTGCCAGGGATTTTAAGGTTAATTTCTCAACCATATGACGCCTCCAATGTCGTTTTAGAGAACTTGGCAGTACGTCCAACCGGCCTCACAACCGCAGACCACATGTAACCATAACAGACCAGGACCTCCACATTCGGCTTCTTCACCTGCAGGATTGTCTGAGAACAGCCACCCGGACAGATGATGAAGCTGTGGGTTTGCACAACTGAAGAATCTCTGCACAAACTGTCAAACATCATCTCAGGGAAGCTCATCTGGGTGTTTGTTGTCCTCACCAGGGTCTTGACCTAACTGCAGTTTGGCGTCGGAACCGACATCAGTGGGGAAATGCTCACCTTCGATGGAGAAGTGTGCTCTTCACGGATGAATCCTGGTTTCAACTGAAACTGAAAAGATTTGACATGGGTCCTCAAATCCTCAAAAGGTTCTACAGCTGCACCATCGAGAGCATCCTGACTGGTTGCATCACTGCCTGGTATGGCGACTGCTCGGCCTCCGACCGCAAGGCACTACAGAGGGTAGTGCGTACGGCCCAGTACATCACTGGGGCCAAGCTTCCCGCCATCCAGGACCTCTATACCAGGCGGTGTCAGAGGAAGGCCCTAAAAATTGTCAAAGACTCCAGCCACCCTAGTCATAGACTGTTCTCTCTTCTACCGCACGGCAAGCGGTAGCGTAGCACCAAGTCTAGGTCCAAAAGGCTTCTTAACAGCTTCTATCCCCAAGCCATAAGACTCCTGAACAGTTAATCAAATGGCTACCCAGGCCCCTCTTTTACGCTGCTGCTACTCTGTTTATTATTTATGCATAGTCACTTTAACTCTACCTACATGTACATATTACCTCAATTACCTCGACTAACCGGTGCCCCCGCACATTGACTGTACCGGTACACCCTGTATATAGCCTCGCTACTGTTATTTGACTTCTACTGTTAAATTATCTGCTACTTTTATTTTGAAAAATGTACTTATCTGTTTTTTTACTTAACACTTACTTTTCTTAACTTCTTAAAGCATTATTGATTAAGGGCGTGTAAGTAAGCATTTCACTGTTGTATTCGGCGCAAATTTGATTTGATTTCAACTGTGCCGGGCAGATGGCAGACAGCGTGTAAGGTGTCGTGTGGGTGAGCGGTTTGCTGATGTCAATGTTGTGAACAGAGTGCTCCGTGGTGGCGGTGGGGTTATGGTATGGGCAGGCATAAGCTACAGACAGCCAACACAATTGCATTTTATCGATGACAATTTGAATGCAGAGATACCGTGATGAGATCCTGAGTCCCATTGTCGTGCCATTCATCCACCATCTCCTCATGTTTCAGCATGATAATGCACGGTGTAACATTCGTCGTATGGAGGAAGAGAGGAGGACCAAGGCGCAGCGTGAAAAGTATCCATTTCAATAGAATACGTTAAACAAACAAAATAGCGATAAATGAGAATAACACGAAACGAAACAGTTCTGTCTGGTGCAGACACACAAAGACTGAAAACAACCACCCACAAAACCCAACACAAAACAGGCTACCTAAATATGGTTCCCAATCAGAGACAATGACTAACACCTGCCTCTGATTGAGAACCATATCAGGCCAAGCACAGAAATAGAAAAACATAGATAAACAAACATAAACTGCCCACCCCAACTCACGCCCTGACCATACTAAATAAAGACAAAAACAAAGGAAATAAAGGTCAGAACGTGACACATGGCCCCATGTCGCAAGGATCTGTATACAATTCCTGGAAGCTGAACATGTCCTAGTTCTTTTTTTTCTTTAAGGGGTGGATCAGCTTAATATTGCGGAAAGAATGTTGCTTCCAATGTAATTGTCTGCATCATTTCCAATCCCCCATATTTTTTGGGTAAATATATATATCCATACAGATATATACATACACACATACTTTTTAAAATAATATACCTTTATTATTGTTCCCCGCAAACCCTACCACCGATCCCCCAATTGGAGTAAACTAAAACACTTCTGCTTTTACCTTCAATTTATACATCTTATACACATTTTACAGACACAGTCTACTTTACAATAGTTCTCTCTTGTTTGTTCTTAGTCCTTCCTCTATTTCTGATGTCCATCCAGTTTGATTTCTATTTGTAACTGTGCTATTTCACAAAGGTTCCGAACCTATATACATTTTACAGATCCCGTATGCTTTACATTGTTTATCTTGTTATTAGTCCCTCCCTTCAGCTCCATTCAACCCCTCCCATCTATCTATCAACATCATCCATTTCGGATTTCTATTTGCCATATATTTTTCAACTGTGCTGTGATGCTTCACAAAATAATTGAACCTTCCTATTCTCATAGCTTCTACAGATTGTAAGTTAAAAATAAACATTTTTGCTAAAATAATTATTATATTATTGATTGATTGACTATGGCTTTTCAAATCATCCAGTATTGCTATCTGTAGTGTTAGTTCTAGGCAAATGTTGCAATTCTTCAGCCATTCCTGGACCTGTGACCAAAAACGAGCTACATATGGACAATACCAAAATAAATGATCTAATGACTCTGCCTCCTCACAGCAGAATCTGCAGAGCTGGGAAGAGAGCTGGGAGTTCCATTGGCCTTTTTACCGCATCTATAAAAGGTATGGAAATCTGGATACCCCCACCCTATAGCCATATAATAAGCAGGAAACAGCCACTTTAAATGAACGGATATTTATTATTCAGTTCATCTCTTAATACATCTCTACCTTGTTATTACATCATCTCTATACAGATCGTTGCTATAAAAGAGACACTTGATTAGACGCCAATTTATTTATATCTACAAATATAAATAATCTTAGTACTATACATTACTCACCAATTATATTTTTTAATTATCTGATCTCAGAGAAACATAATGTAAACATCAGCCATTCACAGATATAAACATAGAGGCAACTTATCTTGGCTGTTTAAAATTAAAATATCTGTACATTATTATGAGTATAGCTATTTTCTACATTTAGTACATGCTTATTGTAAGGCTTCTCAAACTTGAGAGATTGGAAATGGACTATAAGTGAGCCACGTGTGCAACTCTGTCGCACAACGTTGCAGAGGAAATGCAAAACATTTATGTGAAAGAAAAAATAAGTATGCCCCCGAACTCTGTTCCCTTTAAGGCTGATGTTTGCAGGTATTTCTGCCTGAGCATTTTCTGCCTGTGTCAAGATTTGGTTTCTTTACAGTCTATAACTAGTCCTATCCCTGTCAGTGTTAAAAGACAACAACAACAAAAAAACGTTTGAGACCTCGGAGAAAGCAACCCTTTCAGGACAGCATCTGGTCCCTTAAGTCTAGTAAGCAAAGACACGTTGTAGAGACACAGAACATGACTTTCTTCTGCACACTACATTAAAACAATAACTTGTTGGACATATGTCTTTTAAAACTGATTTAAAAGTTTCTGCACTGAGACTAGATTGACCATGTCAATTTACGTAATTCCAGGAAATAGATTTATCTGCTGAAATGTTTTCCCAAAAGATATTTAAGGACAAACAAGAACTCAAACAAAATGTTATTTTACATATTGTATAGATTATCAGAGCCTGGTGAGAATAAAAGCTCTTATAAAACAGCATGCTCAATTGAGGCATTTCACCGTTTTAGTCTGTAGTGCAATCACCGCCGTGGGAAACATTGATCACATGATTTAAACATGTTGTTGAATTGTTGCTCAGTTGGTAGGGCAAAGAGCTTGCAACACCAGGGTTGTGGGTTTCGATTTCCACGGGGGACTTGTACAAAACAATATGAACATGTATGCACTCACTACTGTAAGTGTCTCTGGATAAGAGCATCTGCTAAATTACTTAAATGTAACTCAGACCGTTCAGTCCCTCTTCCCTGATATTTGTTCATGGTGGTATAACAAAGAGTCCTAAGAGAAAACAAATTCTGACTATTAGTAGTCTAGCGGTTAAGAATATTGGGCAAGTAACTGAAAGGTCGCTGGTTCGAATACCCCAGCCGAGTAGGTGAAACATCTGTTGATGTGCCCTTGAGCAAGGTACTTAACCCTAATTGCTCCAGGGTTACTGTCAATAACGTCTGATCCCTGGCCGTGACCCCACTCTCGAGGGTATCTCAGGGGGGAGTTGGGATATGCAAAAAACTCATTTCCAATTTACACGTGTGAAATAGGATAAATATAAGCGCCCACCTAATTATTATGTTTCCCCTATATAGCAAACGGAAGTATTCTGAAAGCGGTCAATCTTAAGGTATAGTAGGGGTGTAGTAGGGGTGTAGCTCCTTTGTACAGCTCAAGTCATTACAGCAAGTTGCAACGGTAGCAGCAGCATTTGATAAACAAACAGCGTTAAGAGGCCTCACTTCCCTTTTTATCCCCAAAGGCCTGCAGGCAGTCATGTTCCTCAAGCTTCCATTTCCTCTTGGTGCTAAGAGTGAACATAATAGTTGACTTAAAATGGAGCTTCTATTTTTCATCCCTTCTACTTTTCTTCTCCAACATTGTTTTTGTTCAATACCCGGATCAAATAAATGTACTATGATTTTTTTTTTTTTCACTGTTAAGTTTGCGCCATGATAAGATAAAAACATATTTTGAACAAAGAATTGGTCCAAAATTAAATAAAAATAGCTTGTTGAATTTGTTGGGCTATAAATACTTTAGTTTATTCTTTTTGAAAAAGGGAAATGCAAACTTATGCAAAACATAATCTTAATAGCTGAAATCTGATCAAATCTTTCACCCTGGCTCAGGAATTATGTGGAATCTTGAGGATTTTAGTTTCAGGAATGTCTGCTACCTTGACAAACACCTTTCCTTTCCATGCATCCAATGGAACACACACATTTCATATAATATTACTCCGTTACATATTAGAGAGCAATGATGGTTGAAGATAAATTCTACGATGTGATAGTTAAATAGCTTGGTTTTACGCAGCATTCAGCAATATGTTAGAAAACATATCTCTGAGGAGAAGGTCCTCTCTGCTAGCATTATAATTGTGTTTCCAATGTCCTTTGTTGATCGTCCTCCATGTCTACCTGTACCTCACAGAGGTAAGCTTAGCTTAATGATCCCCATTGCTAACGGTGACCGCCTCAGGACCAGCTGTGGAGGCGGGGAGGCGGGGCATCTTCTTCACTGGGCTTGGGATGTGCTGCTGGGAATAAGGAAGCCACACGTAAAAATCAGTTCCTGTTTTCTAATGTCACTTTTTATGTAGCTAATATAATGATTTAATTAAGGAACAATGGAGCTTGTTTTTTTCTGTCTCTGTGTGCATTTAGTTATTTTTATGTGTGGTGCCTGCATGCAAACTAAATGTCTCTCAGTGACCTAGCCTCCATACAATGTGCTGCTTCCAGCCACTAGTTTATGTGTATGAGTAGTGTCTGCGGGGTTGGGAATATTATTTCATTTATAAATGATTTGATTTCCGATTTACGCTGAACAATACAATTGTATTGTACCTCAGTGGCTGTGGTGGAGTTGACCAGGCCAGCCTCCAGGGGCAAGTCGTCGTTCAGGGAGCATCTGGAGTACTCTCGACGGTGCTTTTCGTCCACCCGGGTCAAATACCACGTCCCATGGAACAGCTCCTCCACAGCGCCCTGGGGCACGTACGGTGCTGGATGGGAAAGGGACGGACATGGCTTCAAATGAAACATGAGTTCAATAAAGGCTCAGGCCTTTTTGTGTGTGTGTGTGTGTGAGTAGTTTGTGTGTGTCTGTGTAGTGTGTGTCTTTGTGTGTGTGTGTGGACATACCTAGGTGGTGGGTCTCTTCCCTCAGCTGCATGTTTTCAGCGAACATGGCAGGTGACACCTTTCTCCTGGAGTCCAGTCTGGCCTTGAGGTCACACAGGCTGGCACAGATCTTATCCAATCCAGAGCCTGTGGGAGGGAGAAGTCCAACCAACAGACAATAAATACAGATCCCGGGAAAGACCCAATACCTACTCATTCATAGTTCAACTAAATAACCAATGCTCAGTCCAAAAACAACCAGCTCAGTTCATAACCCCTAGCATTAGACAATTCTCTTTCCCCTCATTTGCTCAGCCATCTAATCCAGAAGTATCAAGACTAGAGGGAGGGGGCAACGGGTTAATTTCTAGTTCCTTGGAGGGTAAATATCAGTGGAACCCATCTCTATTGACAAGGTGTTTCCCCCATCCCATACAGGTGACGACCCCAGTGTGAGGTGAACCTACCAGGCGTGGCGTCCTGGGAGACTCGGAGGGAATAGAGTGTGGCGGCAAACCCTGAGCCGTAGGAGAACAGGCCGATTCTCTGGCCCGCCAGGTGCTGAGGTGTGTGTCTGTCCAGGAACAAACGTGTTACACACACACACACACGCACAAACACTCCCTATGTGTGCCTCTCCATAACTATCATTTTAGCAACACTTAATTACAGTGTCCTTATTGCTACAGTGCTGAGATATGTCTAAGTACTGTATAACTATTGTAATAACACAGTTACACTGTATTTACACTGTGCTTAGGTCAGTAAGGACAATGTAACACAGAGTAATTACAAACGTTGTCACACTGTACTTTCAGACATAATTACACAGTAATAATGACACTAATATTATGTGCATTTCTTCTTACTGATGACTAATTCAAGTAGTAAGTTTTCATGTAATAATTTAAGTATGTAAAATGAGTTGACTCTGATTCAGACGAGACTTACTGTGCGATGACAGAAGCAAGGCAGCCGTAGACAGAGGGGGTGTACATGTTGCCGTTCTGGTTGGAGACGAGGAGGGAAGCCTTGGTCTTTTGATCAAACATCTCTGTGCTGGCCTTCATGAAGGCCTTCTCCACATCCCTGTTGAAGTAGGTCTCCTCCGGCTTCACCTCCCTGCTCAGCACACAGACGGAAGGATAGAGCCTTTTAGAGTCATATATACAGTGCCTTTGGAAAGTATTCAGACCCTTTGACTTTTTCCACATTTTGTTAGGTTACAGTCTTATTCTAAAATCGATTAAATCATTTTTTCCCATCAATCTACACACAAGACTCCATAATGACAAAGCAAAAACAGGTTTAGATTTTTTTGCAAATTTATATATTTTTTTAACTGAAATATCACATTTACATAAGTATTCAGACCATTTACTCAGTACTTTGTTGAAGCACCTTTAGCAGCGATTACAGCCTCGAGGCTTTTTGGGTATGATGCTACAAGCTTGGCACACCTGTATTTGGGGAGTTTCCCCCATTCTTCTCTGCAGATCCTCTCAAGCTCTGTCAGGTTGGATGGGGAGCGTTGCTGCACAGCTATTTTCAGTTCTCTCCAGAGATGTTAGATCGGGTTCAAGTCCAGGCTCTGGCTGGGCCACTCAAGGACATTCAGAGACTTGTTCTGAAGCCACTCCTGCGTTGTCTTGGCTGTGTGCTTAGGGTCGTTGTCCTGTTGGAAGGTGAACCTTCACCCCAGTCTGAGGTCCTGAGCACTTTCATCAAGGACCTCTCTGTATTTTGCTCCGTTCGTCTTTGCCTCGATCCTGACTAGTCTCCCAGTCCCTGCTGCTGAAAAACATCCCCACACCATGATGCTGCCACCTCCATGCTTCACCATAGGGATGGTGCCAGGTTTCCTCCTTCAATCTTGGTTTCATCAGACCAGAGAATCTTGTTTCATGGTCTGAGAGTCTTTAGGTGCCTTTTGACAAACTCCAAGCGGTCATGTGCCTTTTACTGAGGAATGGCTTCCATCTGGCCACTCTACCATAAAAGGCCTGAAGGTTCTCCCATCTCCACAGAGGAACTCTAGAGCTCTATCAGAGTGACAATCGGGTTCTTGGTCACCTCCCTGACCAAGGCCCTTCTCCCCCAATTGCTCAGTTTGGCCAGGTGGCCAGCCAGCTCTTGGAAGAGTCTTGATGGTTCCAAACCTCTTCCATTTAAGAATGATGGAGGCCACTGTGTTCTTGGGGACCTTCAATGCTGCAGACATTTTTTGGTACCCTTCCAGATCTGTGCCTTGACACAATCCTGTCTCGGCGCTCGACGGACGATTCCTTCGACCTCACGGCTTGGTTTTTGCTCTGACATGCACTGTTAACTGTGGGACCTTTATAAAGACAGGTGTGTGCCTTTCCAAATCATGTCCAATCAATTGAATTTACCGCAGGTGGACTCCAATCAAGTTTTAGAAACAACTCAAAGATGATCAATGGAAACAGGATACACCTGAGCTCAATTTTGAGTCTCATAGCAAAGGGTCTGAAAATGTACGTAAATAAAATAAAATACATTTTTTAATAGATTTACAAAAAATTCTTAACCTGTTTTCCATTGTCATTATTGGGTATTTTGTGTAGATTGCTGAGGATTATTTATTTTAATTTTTTTTTTAGATCAAGGGTTTAACGTAAAAAAAATGGGAAAGTCAGGGATCTGAATACTTTCCAAAGGCACTGTATTATAGAGCCGTTTACATGCTGTTCTGGGGACAAACGGGAACAGCATCGCATTTGAGATTTTTCAAATTTTTCATGCTCTCACCTTTGTTGTTGTAATTGTAACGTCTTTATTATGTAATTGGTCTTTTTTTGCTGCATTTTTGTGAAGCAGGGCTCTCTGGGACTTCCCTATGTAAATAAAGGTTCAATAATATTTTATATATGTATTCTAACCAGGAGTTATGGTAATCTTGGTTGGATTATGTTTGGAGGATCGTAATTACTTGAATAAATGTAGTCCAAGGCACTTCATCACAGTGCTAGAGGCATCACTACAGACCCTGGTTCGATTCCAGGTTGTATCACAACCGGCCGTGATTGGGAGTCCCATAGGGCGGCGCACAATTGGCCCAGTGTTGTTAGGGTTTGGCCGGGGTAGGCCGTCATTATAAAATAAGAATTTGTTCTAAACCTCATAAGGATCGGACCCTTTTTTCAATTTCCGCCTAAAATGACATACCCTAATCTGTAGCTCAGAACCTGAAGCCTGGATATGCATATTCTTGATACCGTTTGAAAGGAAACACTTTGAAGTTTGTGGAAATATGAAATTAATGTAGGAGAATATAACACATAAGATCTGGTAAAAGATAATACAAACAAAAAACACGTGTTTTTCCCCCCCCATCATCTTTGAAATGCAAGAGAAAGGTTACAATGTACTATTCCAGGTTGGGCACAATTTCAATTATGGCCACTAGATGGCAGTGTATGTGCAAGGTTTTAGACTGAGTCAATGAACCATTGCATTTCTGTTCAAAATGTTGTATCAAGACTGCCCAAATGTGCCTAATTGGTTTATTAATACATTTTCAAGTTCATAACCGTACACTCTCCTCAAACAATAGCATGGCATTATTTCACTGTAATAGCTACTGTAAATTGGACAGTGCAGTTAGATTAAAAATAATTTAAGCTTTCTGCCCATATCAGATATGTCTATGTCCTGGGAAATGTTCTTGTTACTTACAACCTCATGCTAATCACATTAGCCTACATTAGCTCTACTGTCCCGCAGGGGGGACACACCAATCCTGTAGTTTTTTTAACTGACTTGCCTAGTTAAATAAAGGTTAAATAAAAAAAATAAAAAAAAATGTAGATGTGTGTGGGAATAATATATCTATGGTAATTTATGACCAATCAAAAAGTAGTGAACTACGTAGCTAATAAGGTGCAAGCCTGATGGTGGAGTTCTAACCTGAAAGCCTCCAGGCCACTGAACGGTCCAGTCTCTGTGTTGGGCCTGGGGTGGCTGAGGAAGTCACTGAGCACCAGACGGGCTAAGGACTTCTGCACCAGCTTGCAGTAGGGAGAGTGGAACACCATGTAGCCAAAGTCCTCCAGGCTGAAACGCTTGTCCACACCCTCTGTGTAGAACATAGGACATGTTTTGAGCCAAACTGACAGGTGTCGCAGGAAAGCCAAGACCATCATCAAGGACCTCAGCCACTCGAGCCACGGCCTGTTCTCCCCGCTTCAATCACTCAGACGCGGGCAGTATTTGAGCATTGTGGCAAAAACTGTAAAACTGTCCAATACTGCAAAAACTGGCCAATAGCTTCTACCACCAGACCATCAGGCTGCTGAACAGCCACCACTAGTCACCTAGCTGCTCCCCCTGTCCCCTGCAACCCTGTGCATGTAACTAATAAACTAATCTAAAACAAAATACACAAGTTTTACTCAGATGGTCAATGATAAAACCGAACAGACTGGGGTCAAATACTACAGTATCAAATACTTTTAAATACCCAAGCTATCTCAGGAACAACAGAAACAATGGACTAGTCCCAAACTATAAACTAAGTCAAGCACACCTGAAATACACATATTGAAAGTATTTGGCATAATGTATTTGACCCAGGTCTGCTAGAAAGGCCGTACCAAGATTTCAATCAAGCTCATGGTTGGATAAGTTCCATATTGATATTGATAGTGGGAAAAAATACAAGCTTTGGTTAAAATGGTCTCTGATACTATAGAGGTGGGTGACACAAGGACAAAGTATTCAGGATCACTGTCCAATCTTGTACCTAACCTAACTACCCTCTGCGATGACATTAGCAACACGCTACTTTCACTAAACCAATTTCAGGCCGCAGTGGAAATGAACCTTAGTTAACTACTTAAGACTATAAAGGGAACTATAGGCCTGGCCTAAGCCCACTTTACCTACTTAGGATTTAGCCTACAGTGTTTGAATTAACCCGAGTGTTTGAATTGACCAAGTCCTGTTGAAAAGGTATGGTGGATGCATTGAAATGAACAATGTTGTTATCAATTTTTAAACAAGTAAAGTGCATCTTACAAAATGTACAAATGCTAATTTCTCTCACCTCTTTGCCACTGTGCATGGATCTTGTTGCGATAGACAGAGTAACAGCGATCTAAGGCGCTGAGGTAGCACTCGATAGACAGCTTTCCGTCCACCACAGGATATTCTGACGCCATATCTGGCTTGTAGAAGTCGTAGGCGTGCTGCATGTGTGTACCCCGCAGACCTGCAAGGTCAAACATGACGCACCATTTTATTCCATGTGTAACTCTGTGTTGTTGTTTTTGCTGCCCTGCTTTGCTTTATCTTGGCCAGGTTGCAGTTGTAAATGAGAACTTGTTCTCAACTAGCCTACCTGGTTAAATAAAAGTGAAATTAAAAAATATATATAATTTATTTTACCCATTGTAGAGCAGGGTTGGGGTCAATTCTAGTCAATTCAGAAAGTAAACCAAATTCCAATTCCACATTTTCCTCATTGAAAAGCATTGAAGGGAATTGGAATTTCAGCAGCAGTGTAAAGTACTTTTAAGTACTACTTACGTTGTTTTTTGGGGTATCTGTACTTTACTTGTTATATTTTTGACAACTTTTACTCCACTACATTCCTAAAGAAAATAAATGTACTTTTTACTCCATACGTTTTCTCTGACACCCAAAAGTGATCATTACATTTTGAATGCTTAGCAGGACAGGAAACTTGTCTAATTCACACACTTATCAAGTGAACATCCCTGGTCATCTCTACTGCAGACAGACACTGGATGAATGGCTGGCTATCTATGAGATGGAAACGTACTGACAGTGTCTTTGACGCATGGCTTGTTGAAATGTAAACAAAGCTGTGTATTCGTCAGTAAGATGAGCAGTGAGTGATATTGTGTGTATGTATGCATGTGTGTGTACACGCTTGTGTGTCAATACAATAGGTCTGAGTTGTACTGTTGAACTGATATTGACCTGAATGACTTAAACAAACAACAACAGAGGAACTGTGTCTATAATAAACAGGCTGGGGGGAGTCATGCTTCAGTCAGCAGGCTGGGGTGAGTCATGCTTCAGTCAGCAGGCTGGGGGGAGTCATGCTTCAGTCAGCTTGTCAACATCAACTATTTACACACAGTAGGATATTGACCTACCTCTGTCAAAAGCCAGTGGGGCGTTGGGCCCTACCAACATGGCTATCGCACCGGCGCCCCCTGTCGGCCGGGCACTTCCTGTGGCGTAAACTGCAATGTCTCCTGCCACCACCAGGGCATAACGACCTGCAGGGGGGCAGAAAGAGATGTCAGTAAGCAGACAGGTAACACAAATACTGAATATTCTTTATGAATAACAGATGATTTCTTCTCTCATTATGGACTGATACATTTGATTTAAGGTTATTCTATTGTCAGCATACTAGGTCCATTTAGAGGCAGTGTGTCAGACTTAAGAAATACGTCTTGTTTGTTCTTCAGTCAAATATTTGACTAAAATAGACAGTCACACACAGTCAAACACACCACACTTGAGAAGGTCAACAAAACGTTGACACAATGTCAACACAACGTTAAAAGCAACGCCTCTCACCGTCCCAGGAGCTAGACTCCACCCAGTTGACGGCGTTGAAGAGGGCGGCGGTGCCCCCATAGCAAGCGTTGGTCGTGTCAATCCCCTCCACGTCCGTGTTGCCCGATTCCTCGAACAGCTGCATCACCACCGTCTTCACCGACTTGGACTTGTCGATGATGGTCTCAGTGCCCACCTCCAGACGGCCCACCTGGTCGTAGGAGAGGCCATTCCTTTCCATCAGCCGCTGGACCACCGTCAGGCAGAGGGAGTTGATGTCCTCGCGGTCCGAGCAGAAGCCCATACGCGCCTGGCCCAGGCCCACCGTGTACTTGCCGGCCGACACGCCGTCAAACTGCTCCAGCTCGGCCTGGTCCACGTACTGTGAGGGGAAGTAGATCTCCAGGGCGATGACGCCCACATCTTTGGGCCACGTGGCCTCGCCGTTGGCTTGGGCTGATCCAGGCATTCTGTATGAGCTGGTTGGGAGAGAAGATAAGGATGAAGAGAGGTTTTAGAGATATGTTAATATGGGGAGTTTTTATTCATGGTGGAATGTGAGGTCAATAGGTTGATAAGGGAATTAAGTGCAACAGAGTAGTTCACGTCGTTATCCAGACCATGGTGCGCAAACCAGGGACCTTCTGCACAAAGACACTTAGCAGTCTAATCAATCGCTCCAACAAAACCAATCTGAATGTTATTCTGAAGCTGGTATCAAAAGGTATTTTCTATTGGTTGCATAATATTTCAAACATACATACTGGAAGTAAATCAACTGGGAAAATGGCAGCTTGCATAACACCTGTTCTGAGTGTTCTTCCAGTGTGTTGAAGCTTGCTTGCAAATATTGGCTTCCTTGCTAAATGAACACACAAGCCCATTGGCAACACACGCACTGCGATGTTGGACAGAATGGAGACGCTAGCTAGCTACAACGAGAATAGGAGAAGGATAAAAGGTTTCGGAGTGGAGGAATATGGAAGGTGGATGGACAAACTTGAATCTGGCCCAGCGGTGGCAGGTCATGTAATAGCGGAAGCGGATGAAATGTTTGTTTCTGTTGGCGTGAGTGAAGTTGGTAAGAATGGGGCGGCAGGTAGCCTAGTGGTTAGAGCATTGGACTAGTAACTGAAAGGTTGCAAGATCGAATCCCCGAGTTGACATGGTAAAAATCTGTCGTTCTGCCCCTGAACAAGGCAGTTAACCCACTGTTCCTAGGCCGTCATTGAAAATAAGAATTTGTTCTTAACTGACGTGCCTAGTTAAATAAAGGTAAAATAAAAAAAGAATGACGATAATAAACAACAATGGAGCTAAAATAGCACAAGTTGAAAATGAACAGCAGTTTCTGGTTGGATTATGTTTCATGAATAAGGATATTAATTTGGGAGACCTGTTTGCGGTTACTAAGATGGTGACAGACGAAGTGGAGTCGGGTCAGAGTGATCAGGAGCGGTATCATAGTGATTACATGTGTATCGAAAGAGCAAGAGGAAAAAGCTTTGTGGCTCTTTAAACTTTCAACGTACAAAGTGGAAAATTACGATTTTCAGAGTAGGGCGCCGAATAAAGGTGTCATCTCTGGCGATTCGCTGGATATCGAGGCTTCATGGTTTAGGGACAACATGCTGGTAATAGTTTGGGAATGTCAATTAACCTGTACTATGAGCATATGTACAAAAACTATTACAACGTTATAAAATGTAAAAAACTTTGTCCACCGGTCAAGTATTTGCAGAGAGAATATCAGCGTTGAAGAGTCTGAGGATGCAGAATGCTGCAATTGTGATGGGAATCACATTCCAGAATTCACTGAGAATTCACCTGTTAGGGTAAAGGAGGTCAATGTAGCGAGGATCAGGGCTGTCGAGCAGGTCTTCTATGCGGAGGCTGTGAAAATTGTTGAGAGAGTAGAGATTATGAAGCTATGGCAGTGGATAACCAGCAGTCTATTGATGTCGTTCATCAGATAAAAGATTCTGAAATACTAATGGTGAAGATGGATTTTGTTGCGTTAATTGTACAGGACGACTACATTTTCAAAAAAATCTAAGAGACTGGATATCATTGTGAAAGCGGCAAAAATATTATTGGATCTTCAGTACTTCACGGCAGAAACATTGCAGGGAATACTGTCGGAAGATCAGTGGTGTAAAGTACTTAAGTAAAAATACTTTAAAGTACTACTTTTTTTTGGTATCTGTAAATTACTGTTTATATTTTTGACAACTTTTACTTTACTTAATTCCTAAAGAAAATAATGTACTTTTTACTCCATGCATTTTCCCTGACACCCAAAAGTACTCGTTACATTTTGAATGGTTAGCAGGACAGGAAAATGGTCCCATTCAAGCACTTATCAAGAAAACATCCCTGGTCATCCCTACTTCCTCTGATCTGGTGGACGCACTAAACACAAATGCCTCATGTGTAAATTATGTCTGAGTGTTGGAGTGTGTCCCTGGCTAAATTTAAAATTTAAAAATATATTTTTTATAATCTTTTTTATTTAACCTTTATTTTACTAGGCAAGTCAGTTAAGAACAAATTCTTATTCACAATGAAGGCCTACCATTTTGCTTAATATAAGGAATTTGAAAGGATTTATACTTTTGATACTTAAGTATATTTCAGAAATTACATTTACTTTTGATACTTAAGTATATTTAAAACCAAATACTTTTAGAATTTGACGATTGGGTGACGATTGGGTATTTTTTCCACCACTGTGGAAGATACTCCACCTTCTCAGGTTAGAGCCTGTGTAGGAATCTGAGTAGACATTTTAAACTGACTGAAGGATTACATTGGTTTGTGGGGGAAGTCTGAAAAACATACCAGCCTTCTTCTTATTATAATTTTTATTTTTGGACTACATCCTAAAAGGTACATTGACGCCACCTACCGGGTGGGGTGAAAACTGAGCGACTTTAACGCAGAAAAAAAGGGAATAGGGGAAGTGTTGATCATCAGGGAAGCAAACAATGTGATCAGCAGATGTCTTGCAGTAGTGAGTAATTGCGCTAGCATGCTTTACGCGTTACTATTTCCTCTATCGTCTCCTTTTTCGTGATTTTTTAGCTAGCTAACGTTAACTGGCTAATAAAAATCCAAGAAGGAGAGTTGATTGGAAGCTAGCTAGCTAATGTTAGCTCTGCAAGTCCATGGTTGGTCTGCCATCAAGTGTGTCAGAACGACAATATAGTGGAAGAGGATAGCCATAACAGGGCTAACTACAGCTACAATCTCTACAAGCCATGTAATCAAATTCTAGCTGATGACAGCTAGCTAGCTACTTAGGAAATTCGATTACTAGCTATGGCAAAATATGTCTGTTCACATAATCAGTCATCGAGAACATTCACAAAACCATCGACGATAGGTATCATCTTACCTTACAATCATAGGGTAATGACAAGATGTCTGTTTGCTGTCCTTAGAGGCTAGCTAACCAGATCATAAGGTCAGAACTCGATGTGACCACAGTCGGACGAAAGAGCGGACGGACCAGCTTCCGTTTCGAATTCTCTGAACAACCGTTCGACGTAGAATGTTACAATGTAGCACGCTAGTTCCTCTCATGTACCACGTTTGTTACTTTGTAATAACAGTGGTACTTTGTAAAAGGGCAACACCTGGCAGCACGATATGCATCCAAGATTAGATTTAGGATCTATTCTACTAATACCATAAAATAATTAGCAACTTAATTCAGCACCCCTCAGCAATCTAACTTGGAGCAAAATTGATATGCACCTAAATGAATAGTCGTCTAGGCTACTAATTTGGAGCAACGTTTCTTAGGCTATATCAATTTAGATTACCAATTTTGACCGCAAAGTAGATAACAGAATACTGATGATTTATCCATCACAGACAGAACACTCCGTTGACCATCTTGACTCGTGTACAGAAGCCTAACTTTTATCGTCACCTAGTTTAAAATAATATATTCCATAAAACCAAAAATTGGTGTAGCCTATTTAACAGGTATAATTACTTTTACAGTAGCCTGTACCGCTATAGCCCAGTATACCATCGTGTGGATTGGAGAAAGGCAATCCCGTAATCAATCCGTGTACTCACCTTGAAAAAGTAAGTGGTCTATCACTTCAATTATATAACCAGCCAAACTTTAGTCCCTTAACACTTTCTTGGCAGTAACGAATGACTTCAACATGCAAAACATCAATCCATTTATATATGACGAGTGTACTGTACCTGTGAACGACACTCCGTTTTCCAAGTGCCGAATACATGTCCAATCATAACAGCGATCCAAAGTTCTGAAGTTTCGGCATTGCCCACCCCTTTACGTATCCGACCAATCCACGAGAGGTAAAGAGAGACCATGCGCCGCAGCAGTCGAAGCGGTTCAATGGGGTGAGTGAATGACGGTGTATGGTGAGAGAGTATGGACCAATCAGGGAGCACGTCTGACTGCTGGCGAGGTAGTCAGAGACCTCCAGGCTCGAATCCGCGAGGAAGCTGAAGTGTCTCCTTGACGACCAGGGGCTGGGTATTCACGTGCATGGTATTGGTGGATCTCCTCATCCTGCCATTGATCATGAACTTTCCTCTTTTCTTTCTTGCTTTAAAAGGAACACTTATACAACCTATTCTTGTTTGGCCGGGGTAGGCCGTCATTGTAAATAAGAATTTGTTCTTAACTGACTTGCCTAGTTAAATAAAAGGTAAAGAATATATTTGGAAAAAATGAAGTTAAAATATACACCATGTGCTTGGTGGCTAGGCTACTGAGATGTTTCCTACAATAAACCCAACAGTCAGAATAAAATATAATCATGATATTCTAAAATAATAATAATATTCAATATGTTGGAAGAATAGGCTAACTTTATTTTTCCTAAAGGGGACTTTGACATATCTGGGAGATTTTGTTGGTAAAAATTGCTTCCAAATTCAGTCAAAACTGAGTCCTTATTTAGGCCTTGGTCAAAGAGCAATATATATTTATTGGTCCTATCTCACCAAGCAAGTGTTCAATGTCCTGACCCAACCAACAACTTTGTTTCCCAAGTAAAGTACTCAAGCAACCGGTGCATAAAATATTTCATAGCTTGAAGTTTTCCTTGTATGTTGGGACAGTGTTCTGACTGCATGGTGCATTTTAAGATTACCGTTTAAGAATGCATGTCTTTGAAAATTATTCTATAGTATGGCTTGCTTGCTGTGGGGTTGCCATTGCTCTCACAATGGGAAATAGTAACATACTGTAACACTGTAAGTGAACCCAGTGTACTTGATCATCATTTTCTCTGAAACCAAACCAGTGACAGTTTACCAGGTGGTGTCACTCATATGCTTTACCGCAATGAGAGAGCTAGGTTTTTGTAGTTAAAGAAAAGCTCTGATTGATCATGTTAAAACTAAAACCAATAAAACTTGACACCTTTCAGTAAATGTTGGTTGCACATAACAATAAGTCTTAGGTTTTTAGATGTTAGTGAGTTAAATTGTAGTTACATCTTTGTTTTTATGTTTCTCTGATTGGATCTTTTCCTACTTTTTCAAGGATGCATATTTGTCCTCTTTAATGTTTACAAATTTATCAAAGAATAACCAACGAGTAACGACCCTCCCTTTAATGTTCATATTGTTTAAGTATCTATATGTAACAGGGTTAGAAAATGTCCCTGTTCAGTGGCTTCCTCACAAAATGTATTGTTTTTCATATTTTTCATGTGGTAAGAGTGACCTCAATTGGTATAATGTGATACTGCAGTTCTTTGGTGACATCCTGGTTTTTGCAATCTCCAGGGCCCGTTTTTCCAAAGGTACCTGCAGGATTTCCCCAATAGGATAGGATTAAATGTTAGAATTGGGATTTTCAAAACTGAAAAATGTGATTATGATTCTCCGGATAGGAATAAGGATTTGGTCACCCAATCTCACCTTTAAATCAGGATTAAATATTGTTCTTGCTTTTTTCAAAACTCAAAAAAGGTAGTGATTAGGATAGTTTTGATCCCAAAAATCTGGATTATCTCGATCCCACTGGAAGGATGGAGTCAGAGTGGCACTACAACCTAGACATTTCTGTGTAACGAAAGTGAGCATCTGAAAACCAAAGGTTAATTATATTCAATTGACTGCAGTATAGGTATGTGGTAGATTGTTATTGAAAAGTGTAAAATACTTATAAGTGATATGCAGGCTCTATTATATTTAATCAAGGTATCTTTATTCATGTACAGCAGTTTACTCATCTGTTTCCCTTTGACAGTGTAGCAGTAGTACCACAGCCTGTCCAGTAGATGGCAAGGTGTAGGCCTGTTCAAAGCACTGAAAATCCGGACTCTGTGATATCCGGATCAGAATGATCCTAACCGATTATTTTCTTAAAAACCGTCTCAAACACAGCCAGATTGATCTGATCCTGGATAGCAAAGAAGAGGATTACAGAATCTGCATAATTCTGATCCAGATACAAAGTTTTGAAAAACGAAATGTTGTAACATATATAACTGGGTGAGTTATATAGAGACCTATCCAAATATGGATTGTAATTTCATGCAATTCTGGACTTTGGCCCCAAGGCCCAGTTTTTCAATTTTGAAATTTGGTTGTGCATCAGCTATTTTTCTTTTGTTATGTCAGTCACTGACAGGACACTCAATTAATTAGCCCATGTCAGCAAACATTTTTAGATTGGTAAATTAGTCTAGCCAGCTATCATCATTGAATTACCGACTGGGGGGCCCCACTGATTTTGTTAGTCACTCTCATTCAGTGTACAAACGACTAGCTGGAGCTTGTCTGACCGGTTGGCTGTGAATGCCCTCACCCACTACTCAATGCTGATAGTTAAGATTCTGACTCATTATAGCCTGTACTCAATGCTGATAGTGAGTCAGAATCTTAACTACACACTATCTGGCAAGAACAAGGCAGATGTGTCCATATCCAGAATTTCATTGGCTCTTTGTCACCACCACACATTACCAAACACACACACACACTTCATAGTTTTATGAAAGAAAGGAAATAAACACGCATATTAACACTGGTAATGCAGCTATACAATCAGGTCTGTACATAGCCCTTGATCATAAATCTCAGTTCCATTCCATTACACATAAGAGTCATTGGACGAAGGCGTCTTCTGTATGGGGGAGTTTTGTTAAGAACCCTGACGCTCAATCTGAACATGAACAATTTCAGTATGGTTTTGCGAGCTTAAAAAGGTCCTTATCTTTCATATCAGCGAGAAATAATAATAAATAAATAACTAAAGGTTAAATTGAGACACGTTTATAAGGTTAGTTTTAGTGTTCCCATATGGCCATATCTCCATGTCACAGTGCATTTTTACAGAAGACAGGTGTATATTTAGCATTTGTGAAGTTATTTTGATGTGACATTATAGTAAAGGGCTTTATGTTTCTAGAACCTTATTGCAACTGAGAATCGATTCACGTTTAGATGGAGTATTTGATTTATTTATTTTGGGCTGCTAGAGCCAGTCTAACTCTAAAAAATAACATAAGATCATTGGAGCTTATTAAAACCTCTACGGGATCGGTGTCCCTAAACCGGGACAGTTGTTGCTCAATATGCGATAATGTGACTAGAATGATGTTGTAAACAACAGACAACTTTACGGGACATAGACATGTGTTATTTGGGCAGAAAGCTTAAATTATTGTTAATCTTAACTGCAGTGTCCAATTTACAGTAGGTATTACAGCGAAAAAATACCATGCTATTGTTTGAGGATAGTGCACAACAACAACACATTTTTATCACAGCAACTAGTTTTATACATTCACCTCTGAAGGTATATAATGTACTTACATTCAGTAATCTTGCTCTGATTTGTCATCCTGAGGGTCCCAGAGAAAAACTGTAGCGTAGTTTTGTTTGATAAAATAAATGTTTATATTAATATGTAGGAACTGGGTTCTACAGTTTGCTGTCTCTGGCTCCACACCTACCCCACCCGGCCATCTAGATGTGTGAAGGTTAGTGTCTTTTCTGTTGGGAAGCTAATGATCCATCATGTATGACATTCCTGGGAGTGTGTAAACTTAAATTTTTATTACCATAGCATTTTTGTATGTTCTCTATAGTTATGTACTTGAAAATGTATAAATTGACCAATTCGGCACATTTGGACAAACTCCTGGCAGGCTTGATACAAAATATTGTGGAGTCACTGGATCAGTCTGAAACTTTGCACACTCACTGCCATCTTGTGGACAACATCTAAATTACAACTATAATCCTAATCAGTATCTGGCCTCTCTCTTGCATTTCAAATATGCAAAAAAATAAAACACGTTTTTTTTGTTTGTATTATCTTTTACCAGATCTAATGTGTTATATTCTCCTACATTAATTTCACATTTCCACAAACTTCAAAGTGTTTCCTTTCAATTGGTATCAATAATATGCATATCCTTGCTTCACGTCCTGAGCTACAGGCAGTTAGATTTGGGTATGTCATTTTAGGTGGAAATTGAAAAAAAGGGTCCGATCCTTAAGAGGAGTAAGAGTACATCTTACTCAACAGGTAAACAATTCTACCAGCTAACAGAACAAATAAATTACAGATGTAACAAGATAACTATCTCTAGCAAAGTCTCAGAAGCAAGCAGTAATTATACTAAACAATCCCATAAAATATAAGCCACCAATTTACATTGCAGATGCACTTCTAGAATACACACTGATAACTTTGGTCGGCAGCCAAATTTGCATCTTCATCTAATATGGTGTAATTGTAGACTGAATATGGTGTAATTGCAGACCGCACCCCGGGGCCTTTCTTCTTCTACTAAACTAATGGTGAAGAGGGAGAGAGGCCAGTGGAGATGCCAGCGGAGATGCATGAATTCCGCAAGAAGGGAAAGTTGAACACCGATGTGTAAATTAGAAGTTAATTAATTCGCTGGGCTATTAAGCCACCATTTGTATGCTAGCCTACTACAGTGGATTTAGGCGAGTCAATTTTGGAGAAATATTTTTTGTCTATCGCATGTTTTGTGCCAATGAATTAAAGTTGAATGTCGCCAAATGCTTCAGTTTAATTAAATGTGCAATGAAGAAGTAAAGTGCCTAGGCCTATTTAATGAAACCCTGGCTGTTGACGTAGGCAACAGATCGCAAAGCAGGGAATCACCATTCCCCACTGAGGTAATTTTTGGAAATGGCAAATTCACTTTCTCATCCATAAACGCATATCAAGTGTAAGTGCCCTGTCCAGCAGTTCATATCAACAGGATGGGGGGACTTTTCATTAGGAGGAACGTCTAATGCGGATCGCTAAAATAATGATCACATTTCCTCAGTTTAAATATTAGACCTATGGGGAAACCTGTACATTTGGCAGCCACGCATGAGTGATCATTGTAGCTTTTTATCGTCTAGACATGTTGAAATATCTTCACGCCTAAAATAAATTTAAAAAAATCACCAGCCTTCCGTCATAAGATTCAATGAATTACATTTTTTTTATTAGGCCTACAGGGGGCTGTTTAGACAAATAAGGCACATGCTTGGATACTAATTACATAACCAACATCTAGTAATAATATAGCTGTCTCTCTCCCCCTTCAAACTTTCCTTGTCAATGAATTTGATAGGCAACATTATTTCAGCATTATGCTATAATGTAGCCTAGGCCTACTTTCTGATAGACTACAGGCAAGATTTGAAGGTGAGCCTATAGGTTTTGAATATGTGTTTAAGAAAGGAGAAATGTGATTTGTGTGTGACTGAGGTGCACTGGTGGCTTTGATTGATGGGTCTGTGAGGGAACATTTTACGTTTGTGTGTATCAGATTGTACACAGATCGTATGTTTAGCATAAATGCTGCTTTTCTAATAACCAATTCGACTGGGTTCATGCAAGTGATTGATTGATTGTGCCTGGGAGGAATTCTCACTATCAGTATAAGCAATCTGGCAGTACGCCCATGAAATTGCTTTGAGAACAAAAGGGGGGGTATCTCAGTTTCAAGATCTCAGCTTGGAGAGAAGAAGCCTCATGAGGTTTTGGTCAGTCACGTGCAGGAACCAAAGTTAATGATGAATAGTGTAAATCATGCTTCTATTACTTTTTTACAATAGCCGTATATAAGAGAACTAACAGGACTGCCCCCAGAGAGCTCCTGACAGACCTTAAGTTTGTTGGAACTTGCTGATAATAAAGAATTATTCATTTAATATTGACTTCAGGTATCCCTGGTAGTAATTTCTACAACAGGTCCTTTTAGGGTGTGTGTGTGTGTGTGTGTGTGTGTGTGTGTGTGTGTGAGTTCACTAATTCTCTATGTCCATTCAGAAAGTTTCCTAAAGCAGCCTGTCTGGACTCCATTGCTTAATAAGAGAGGAGGGACAAATAACATAGGCCAAACTGAAATGAGCATAACAAATTGTGAAAATCATGAAAGTCATGATGATCAGCATACTGTATGTGCGAGGAATGACGACAGGTGCCAGTTTTGCATTTCTTTCAACTCATTAATGGGATGCAACTTAAGTAAACGTAGCTCGATTGAATCTTGCAGGCTAATATTTTCTGTATCATTATTTCTCTCTCATTATGGAGTCCTCACTAGCCACTTTGAACAACCTGATCTTGCATTGACACTGTCTTCTCACAAGGGAATTACCACAGCATGCGGTAACGGTATTGTTTGTTGTTCTTAAAATTAGAATTCTAAATTGTGCCAAATTTTTTGCACACCCCCCATGTTACATAACGTTGTCATGTAAAATATGAATGTTGCTTCCAACTACCATTCAGCAATTGCGTCATAAATCCGGCTGCATATTGAAGGTTGTGATTGCTGGAATGGAATGTTAGCTAAAGAGTCTGGTACTCAGGGGAGATGGAGTGGAATGTTAGCTAAAGAGTCTGGTACTCAGGGGAGATGGAGTGGAATGTTAGCTAAAGAGTCTGGTACTCAGGGGAGATGGAGTGGGATGTTAGCTAAAGAGTCTGGTACTCAGGGGAGATGGAGTGGGATGTTAGCTAAAGAGTCTGGTACTCAGGGGAGATGGAGTGGGATGTTAGCTAAAGAGTCTGGTACTCAGGGGAGATGGAGTGGAATGTTAGCTAAAGAGTCTGGTACTCAGGGGAGATGGAGTGGAATGTTAGCTAAAGAGTCTGGTACTCAGGGAAGATGGAGTAGGTTTCCTCACTCCAGCCATCATGCGGGTCAGTCGGTGTGATATCAGGAAACGCCCATTGATACCTGCCATCGGTCAGTCCCGGTTTTATGAGACTAATGGTTTCTCGACACAGGGGATTTGTTTACATAACAGGCTAAGATAATTAATGTGGCAGGTTATGTGAATTAGCGTGGCAGGTTAGCAAAAGGGTTAGGCTTAGCTACACTGCTACAGTTGTAAACAACGGTTGTACCCCACACACAAGAAACGGCTAAGGACCAAATCAAATCAAAGATGGCGAGCATCAATGGGTGTAATTTGATAGAGTGGAAGGGGTCAGAGTCCAAATGTACATTCTGGCATGCTGATTGGTGGAAACCAGGAGGCAATGAGGGGTTTGATTAGTCTTGCCCCTGTAGGTGGGTTTTGCACCAGCTGAAATTCGATTGCGTTTGTTTAGGACCCGGGCTGCCTCCCGGGTGTGAGCCAGGTGCCCGTTCAACCCCACGGCGAAGTCATCGCAAAACAAAAATGAAGTAATTAAGCACGTGGTGTAATGAGAAGGATTCTATTATTTTCACAGTTTTCAATTTAAATGCTTTATCTGACTTCCCAATTGTCATGATGGAGACCCGGCAGTGAATTATCCGGCTTAGTTATGTTTAGTAACTCTTAAAATCAGACAATTAACATGCAGTCCACAAGCTACTATCTGCTAGTCCTCATTGCTAGGTTAGTCATATCCGGTTATGACGATGACACGCATAACCAATCAATTACGGAGATATCTTTCAGACATCAATACATCTCCCCTTTTCTGAGATAAATAAACTGTAACATCCTCTGTACCTAATACAAATATTCACCCTGTGGACCGTTTCAATACAAACTATTTGTATTTCAATCACATATTTTTTCAGTAACATAAGTTTTGTTTTTCTTTAACATCGACAATACACATAACTGTGTCAACTAGGACATGGGGGTAGACAGCCCTTTGTCCACAGCAACATAAGGATTATTCTGCCCTGAAACAGTTTATTTTTTCTCGGGTGTCTCTGAACCTCAGTGGTAGTTTTACCTCTCGACCTCTGGAGGTCATTCTCACTAGTTGTGGTGAGGCTGGCTGAGGTGGTGGACTGGGTGAGGGGATGAGAGTTGGCTGGCTCACAGGCGGGGCCTGGTAGACTGGATGGCTCACAGGCGGGGCCTGGTAGACTGGATGGCTCACAGGCGGGGCCTGGTAGACTGGATGGCTCACAGGCGGGGCCTGGTAGACTGGCTGGCTCACAGGCGGGGCCTGATAGACTGGCTGGCTCACAGGCGGTGCCTGGTAGACTGGCTGGCTCACAGGCGGGGCCTGGTAGACTGGCTGGCTCACAGGCGGGGCCTGGTAGACTGGCTGGCTCACAGGCGGGGCCTGGTAGACTGGCTGGCTCACAGGCGGGGCCTGGTAGACTGGATGGCTCACAGGCGGGGCCTGGTAGACTGGATGGCTCACAGGCGGGGCCTGGTAGACTGGATGGCTCTTTCGTTGATCTGCTGCTGTCTCTCTGGAGAAGGTGACTCTAGAAAAGCCTGACGATGTCGCCTGTTTTTCCGAGCGATGGTGCCGTGTTCAGTTTCCACAACGTAGGATCTCGGCTCTTGAGATTTGCTGATGACAACTGCTGGTGTTTTCCATCCTTTCTCTCCGTCCAGCTTGACTCTGACACTGTGTTCAGGGTGTAATAACGGTAGGGGGCGCACTGAATGCCTCCTGATATAGAAGAACTGGTAAGCTTGTTTGGCTTTCTGGTCCTTCTGTTTAACACTGTTGTGGCTGATAAGTTTTGGTTGTATATTTCCATCCAGCACGGGGACCAACGTCCGGATCTGACGTCCAGTCATGAGTGGTGCTGTGCTTGCTCCTGTTGCGCTGATGGGGGCGTGGTTCGGTTGTTTAAGAATTCACATTAGCTGTCTGTACAGCACTCGCCGCTGCTCCATTTGCCTGCGGGCAATGGGGACCGGAGGTGGTATGAGCCAAACCATACTATCTGAACTCCTTGAACTCAATGCAGACAAACTGAGTAGCGTTGTCGCTAACGAGCTCAGTAGGTATCCCCCATCTTACAAACATACCTTTGAGGCGGGTGATGACCTGCTGGCTGGTGGTAGTGGGCAGGTGAGCTATTTCTATGTCCCTACAATAGTAGTCCACCACTAGGAGGTATTTCTTGCCCTCTAGCTCACACAGGTCAGCTGCGATCTTCTGCCACGGACCCTTAGGTAAAGGTGTCATGACAAGGGGTTCTCTCTTCTGAGTTGGTTTGTTCTCTGTACAGAACCTGCATGACGTGCATCATTTTTCTCACGATGTGGGTGCTGATGCCCGGCTACCACACCGACATCTTGGCTCTTTCTTTGCCCTTTGTCAGCCTCATGTGACCTTTATGTATCTGTTGTAGAACTTATCTCTGTGAAGCTGGGATGATAATCCTGTCTTGATATAGCACAAGTCCGTCCCGCTCTGATAGATGTGTGTGGTATCCCTGTAGCGTGTAGGGTAGCTGCGCCATTCTCTGAGACCAGCCTTTTCAGATGTAGCCAATGACCATTTGGAGGTGTGCATCATTGCGTGTCGATCTCTGATGTCATCCAGCCTGTGTGCAGACACTGGTCTGCTCTCCCCCACAGCTTCCACATATGCTTTGACTTCTTCTTCTGTGTCTGACGTGTTTACTTTCAATGGGTTTCTTGACAGTGTGTCATCCACCACTAACTGCTTCCTAAGAAACACTGCTTTCACTTTGAAACGTCTGAGGCGCATGAGCAGTCGCTGACACATGAGTTGTGCTTTGTCCAGGTCGTACGTGTTGCTCAATGGAACGAGTGACTTATGGTCTGTCTGTAAAACAAAGCTGCCCTGCAGGTAGCAGTCAAACCGTTCACATGCCCACCTGCCAGGCACTCTTTTTCAATTTGCACGTATCTGTTAGTGAACGTGAACAAAATGCAACAGGACGGAGCTCGCCACCCTCTTGTTCCTGTAGGAGGGTAGCTCCGAGGCCATAGCTGCTTACGTCCGCACTGACCACAGTTGGTTTGCCTGCCGGCGTCGTAGTATGCTAATACGTTTGTTGACACTAACATAGCCTTGACCTTGTGGAAGGCCTGCTTCTGTGAGTTTCCCCACATCCACTCTGTCTCTTTTTTCTACAGCTCAGTGATGGGGTGTAGCACTGATGACAGGCCCGGAAAGAATTTCCCCAAGTAGTTCACCAGTCCCAGTATTTGGTGAAGCTCAGTGATGTTTGTTGGACTGGGCATCTCGGAGACGGCTTTCACAATGCTGTCATCCGGATTTATCTCATCCGGCTTTATCTCATCCAAGTACAGGATCTCCGACTTCCCACAGTGGCACTTGTCTTTGTTCAGCTTTAGTCCTGACTCTTTGATGGTCTGTACTTTGCTCAGATTCCTATCACATTCTTCCTTATTTGCACCGTAGACCAGCATGTAATCCATCACGACGACTGTGCCTTCGTGTCCTCTCAGGAGCTTGCTCATCTCCCTCTGAAAGATCTCTGGCTCGTTGTTTATTCCTAAAGGAAGGCACTTTTTGGGGAAAAAGGTTTTGCCCATGCTGCAGAGGGCTATATCAGTCCACTAATACAGGACTATTAAAGACCCAGCACTGCAGACGGCTCTATATCAGTCCACTAATACAGGACTATTAAAGACCCACTGCAGATGGCTCTATATCAGTCCACTAATACAGGACTATTAAAGACCCAGCACTGCAGACAGCTCTATATCAGTCCACTAATACAGGACTATTAAAGACCCAGCACTGCAGACGGCTCTATATCAGTCCACTAATACAGGACTATTAAAGACCCAGCACTGCAGACGGCTCTATATCAGTCCACTAATACAGGACTATTAAAGACCCAGCACTGCAGAGGGCTATATCAGTCCACTAATACAGGCCTATTAAAGGCCCAGCACTGCAGAGGGCTATATCAGTCCACTAATACAGGCCTATTAAAGGCCCAGCACTGCAGAGGGCTATATCAGTCCACTAATACAGGCCTATTAAAGGCCCAGCACTGCAGAGTGCTATATCAGTCCACTAATACAGGACTATTAAAGGCCCAGCACTGCAGAGGGCTATATCAGTCCACTAATACAGGCCTATTAAAGGCCCAGCACTGCAGAGGGCTATATCAGTCCACTAATACAGGCCTAAGGCCCAGTGCACTACTTTTGTGATATATATTTTTATATTGTGATTTTTCAGGCGGTGCTGCCGCACCCTCAGCACCACTGTTTCCCGTGGCTATGTCTGTGTCTGAGGAAGTGGCCAGATGAGTCTCACACTTAGGAGAACAATAGGTGAAACTGGTTTGACAGGTGTTGTCACATTCCTAACCACCCACTTGCTCATGAGATTGGCCACCAAAGTAACTATATTTGGTTGAGGGTGTGATTTTATTGGAGGGCTAGTCTGTGATTTAAATGTCAGTTGGTTGTTCGTTGCTGAGTCGTGTCACTGCAGTAAGCTGATGGCAACAGTTAGACCACAGGCCAGCTCCCTGATACACAGTGGCCACTTTCCAGGACGGTTTTATTGCAGTCAAGCTGCACACGGCAACCAATGGCTGCGTGCTACATCATCATCTGTGCAGTCGGGCATCAGATTGGGCGTGTTCCACAGCTAATGCGAGGCGACAACCAATGGTCGCATGCCACGTCATCAACTGTGTCATCGACTGACAAATTGCTATAACATATGACGTGGTTAGCTGATACCTAAAATACCTATCCAGGCGTTGTCAGATCTGTCAGGCGTCAGCCATGTCTAAGCATAGGAACTTGCCAATTGCTACATCATTATGATGTGGTTAACTGAGACGTGAAACACTTATCCAACATTATATATATATTTTTAGATATCAAAATTAACCTTTACCAGTTGAATGTAATTATTTTTTGTATTACTATCTTTCTGAAATATTGTAACAAAATATGCAATTTAGACAATATACGTGCACATCAATATCCATGATACAGCAACATCCATTATGCATGATACATCAATATCCATTATCCATCAATATCCATGATACATCAACATCCATTACATCCACAACCGTTAGGATGTTACTGATATCATATAATGAAAAGAGAGAAACCAATTATTAAAGTTAGCTTTACAAAAAAAATGTTATTATGATACGATTTAAGGCGCATGTTTTACAAAAACGTTGTTACATTGCCTGTCCCAGTCACCTCAAGGCACTTTCATTTGGTTAACATATTCATCTTTATAACTAATGCTGGGGAACTGCTGTGAGTGGAAAAAACAAGTTCTGTGAGTCCTTTCTAAAAGACATGCTCAGAAATACTTCCTGTTGTTGCAATTGAAAGGTCATCGCCTCAGTGTTGCCAACTTAGCGACTTTGTCTCTATATTTAGAGAGTATTCAGACCCCTCTAGCAACACATTTTCAAAAAAGCGACAAGCGACAAATCTAGCGACTTTTTCTGGTGTTATTGGAGACTCTGACATGAAAGCACGTATCATTCTTACTCTTCTCAACGAGCAGCGGATGTTACCGTGGGCCCCGCCCACGTCCCAAAGCACTCACAGGCGGCCCAGTCCTCACGCAGCAGTCCCTCCCAGCTGCAGTCAGAGCAGGAGATGTTCACCCCTCCACGTCCAGACTGCAAAATAATCGCACATGCGGGAAGCCGCCACTGGCTGATCCTGGCCTGGTTCACAATAAAATAAAATAAATTAACCTGAATTAGGGCCAGACTAGTTACCATAATTTTCTCACATTGCCATTGACAGTTTTTTCCATTGTCTCTTTTTGGTCCATTTAGATTGTTAATGTAGATTGTATACAAAAAAAGTGTAAAAAATGTTATGGTTAAAAATGTTCATGTTTTACTGTGACTTGTTGTAGGCTCCTAAGTGGACCATAAGGTCAAAAACCAAACCAAATCAAGAAAACTAAAGTAAAAAACAAAAAAAATTAAATTAAAAACTAAGTAACTCCGCCAGTGTCTCTTTTGGGTCACTTTTGCCGGTCCCAAGCCCGGATAAAGGAGGAGGGTTGGAATTGTGACAAAAAAAACAAGAATCAACAGAAGAAAGTTAATTTGTAGTTCTAAACATATTTAGGGTGTTTTTTTTTACTCACTTTTGTCTCTCCCACGACGTTATTCCTCTCCTACAGCGTCCATCACAATTACATGGCCAATTATGCAAATTACGTGATGACATCATTTAGCAACTTTTAGGACAGCCAATAACTACTTTCCTTACTGAGGAGTTGGCAACACTGCATCACCTCATTCTAGTAAGTCAGTATGAATGAGATGGACATCACCTCCAGACAGGAGCAGCAGACCGGAGTTACTCATGAGACAGAAGAGATCTTTCAGACCAGTTCACTGTGTCAACAGCTATGAAGGGGGGGGTCAAAGACAACAGTAAATATCAAATCTGTAAATAATTTTTTTAAATGTAGATTTTTTTTTACATTTTACTGAAGATAGATTAAAGGGTTTTTCCATGAGATTCCTATAAAACATATTTACCAAGTTTTACACAGATCTTGGCGGTCTACAATTTTTTTTTTTCCTGAGGTCTTGGCTGATTTCTTTTGATTTTCTCATGATGTCAAGCAAAGGTAGGCCTTGAAATACATCCACATGTACACCTCCAATTGACTCAAATTATGTCAATTAGCCTATCAGAAGCTTCTAAAGCCATGACATCATTTTCTGGAATTTTCCAAGCTGTTTAAAGGCACAGTCAATTTAGTGTACTTCTGACCCACTGGAATTGTGATCAAGTGAATTATAAGTGAAATAATCTGTCTGTAAACAATTGTTGGAAAAATTACTTGTGTCATGCATATAGTAGATGTCCTAACCGACTTGCCAAAACAATAGTTTGTTTACAAGAAATTTTTGGAGTGGTTGAAAAACGAGTTTTAATGACTTCAACTGTATATACATAAACTGTATGAAACGATTTGATATTGTAAACCATGAAATGTAGATGAAATATTTGTGAAATGAAAACTGCAGAAAAATACAGTATGTATGTATATATATATATATATATATATATATATATATATATATATATAAACGGAAGGTAGTGGAGTACTTTAAATACATTTTTGTTAAGTAATTTACACCACTGGACTTTAAAGGAACACCTCAATTACCTTGACTAACCGGTGCCCCGCACATTGACTCTGTACCGGACCCCCTGTATATAGCCTCGCTATTGTTATTTTACTGCTGCTCTTTAATTATTTGTTACTTTTATTTCTTATTTTTTACTTAAGACGTATTTTTCTTGAAACGAAATTGTTGGTTAATGGCTTGTAAGTCAGCATTTCACTGTAATGTCTACACATGTAGTATTCGGCGCATGTGACAATTACAATTTGATTTGTTACACATGAAAACATGTTGTGAACCTGGTGTGACATTATTGAAACTGTGCTGACACCTAGTGGACACCAAGAGGAATTACACCACACACACACACACACTATAAAACAGATCCTTTACCTACCTTTACCTATTGCTCTTTTTTATTAGACACTAATATATACGTCCAATAAACAGACATTCAAAAGTCGGAATGTAAAGCACTAACTACTGGAAAGTTCTTCAAAAGCAGCTGTAGTGAGTCAAGCATCTTGAGGTTTCCTGAAATAGATTAAAGCATATTTTCTAATTTATTTCATATTTATTTAACTAGGCAAGTTGAACTCAACATCGACACAGACACAAATTACCTGCTATATTTGAGAAACAGGATTAACACAGAGAGATCTTGACAAAATACAATGTAAGTTTTTGTAGTACGAGTAGGCTGGTATATACCGTATCATCGGTAACAATTGTGTACAAGTGTAACAGTATAACTTTAAACCGTCCCCTCGCCCCGACACGGGCGCGAACCAGGGACCCTCTGCACACATCAACAACAGTAACCCACGAAGCGTCGCTACTTCTAGGTTTCAGAGCAAGTGACGTAACTGATTGAAACGCTACTAGCGCGTACCCGCTAACTAGTTAGCCATTTCACATCCGTTACACAAGCCAACTAGTTAATAAAATACTGGGGCTAGCGGTCATTAGTTACATTTCAATCATAGCGATAGCCTAATTGAGGCGCAATAGATTTCACCGGCGAATACCGGAAATAATAACTAAACCAACGAACGAGAAATGGCGGAGGCTATCAGAATGAAAATACATTTTTCCCAATAAACGTGGTGAGTGAAAAACGTATTTACATACCGGGTAGGGAGTGGGCTCTCTCATTCTACCGTAATACGACTTTGTATGCGTTGTATATTTACTAAGTTTTTGGAACGGATTCATGCTTACAATCAGAAAACGAAAAAAGCTCGACAGTCAGGGAGAATCGAAAATGCAAAATAAGATGGAGGATTGTGATTGCGAAATGAAAGGTAGAGTCCTAGATAGCATCAAATGTTAAACAATGGATAAAGGACTTTTTAGTTCTTATGGTTAAAATGAGCAGAGCAGTATTCCACTCCTAGGAGACTTCAGTAGTCTGCTGAACCAATTTACACGTCCATTTCAGGTAACAAGACCCACCAGAACTAATAATACCACCTGACGCCTCTGATAGTGTGTGCAAGTGTCGTTACTGGTGTAGTGTACAGGTCTACGTGGCACTGATTTCGGCACCTACAGCTATTCATACCGAAGCCGCTGGCTTTCTGTCCGACTCTCACCTGCTACCGCAGGAACTGGTCCCAAACCCAACCAGTCTCGCAACGTTTAGGCATATGTGACGCAGCTCAATTGCCAGCCATGGTCCCAGCAATTATGCGCCCTATAGGCAATATCAAAATGCACAAAAATATGCTGAGAAATAGGTTAGATTACCACAGATTCTCACATGGCCCTTTATATTAGCCTTCCGGTATTACTAGACATAGTTTGAAGAGAGCAGAGTTGGAGAGACTTGAACTTTCTCTTCATTCAATAAAATGTATTTATAAAGCCATTTTTACATCAGATGTCACAACGTGCTATACAGAAACTCCAAACAGCAAGCAATGCACTCTCTTAAACTACTACGTTGTATAGCCTACCTTTTAGGAGTGGGAAAATTTTCAGGCTGAGAAAAATATGGGTGTTCAATATTTTATTTATAGGCAATGTAGTAAACTATAGCCTAATCATGGGAACTCCGTTGACTAGGCTTGATTGAATAGGACCCTCAGTCTGAAGGCAAGTTGCTCCAGTAGTTCATAGTAAAGTGAGTAATACTGATGAATGAAAATGTAACAATGTATTATGTTCTGAGTCAGCACGTTGACAAAATCACAGGAGGAACAAGAAACTTCTCCTATTTTGGGTGATAAATGTTTATAAAATGAAATGCCATGGTTGAATTGCAGACACCTATCCAATCGTCTTAGATTTCTACCAGTGCCTATAAAGGGGTAGGAATAAGGTTGTAGGGGTTTATTTGAAAATGACAGATAACATAATATCACAACTGGTTTCTGCCTCCAGCAAAACTACCTGTTGCAGTTCTCATTGGAAACCTCATTGGCTCTGTGATGTCCTATTATAGTGGGGTTGCAGGAGCCTGTGTCTTGTAGAAAGGGAAGGAAGAGGACATGCTGTTATAGAATGTATGGCATGTGAGCAGGTGACCTTGAATAAATGCCCATGTTAATTAGTAACTAATGTCTAGTTATTGCAATATTACTCTATTCTAGTAAACCCGTAAGAGAAGGACAATCACCTCCAGACAGGAGCAGCAGACCTGAGTTAGTCGTGAGACCGAAGATAACTTTGCAGACCAGTTCACCATGTCAGCAGCTGTGAAGGGGGTCAAAGACTCAGTAAAGATCAAACCGGAAAATTAAAGTTACTGCACACTCGAACTTCAGAGTGGCTGTTCCAAGTGAAATATGCAATTACATGCTAAAACGTGACCGGATCTCGCTGCCTCATGCTTGCTCTGCACAACAATAATACCCATTGTAAAAGCCCATCTGAACTATCTTTCACCATTTCCTACCGAACTACCTCCTTGTTACACACGCCTCTAGGAAGAGGGAACGCAACACCCTGCTACAACTCAACTCCCTGTGGTGTGAAAGAGGTATGGGACTGTAGGTGCGAGTAAGGATGACAAAAGGCAGAACATTTGCCGTTTACTAGGAATTTATTCCGTCACACGGTAATATGGGGAAAATGGTCTGGACAGAACCAAAGCAAAGAAAGTAAATGTCAAAGCCCCCTCTATCTTACCTGCCTACCCACTACTTATCCAACTTAACACCACCTGGTGCACTAACCAAAATACAGGGTGGTCCGCCCAGGTCTTTCCTGTGAATAGACTTCGGGTATATCTATGCCCACGGGCCTCTTGCCTAAGCACTCCCTAGGTGCCTTTCCCCTGGGAACAGATGAAACAGGATATTACAAACTACTTGACAACAACTGAGAGAAAAAACTAAGGACATTAAAGAAGCTCTCTCTCTGAACAACAAACACAGAACACTACAATCAGCAACAACACACAGTACATAACAAATCTCTTAGCAACATGCTACAGCCATCAGCCTCCTCTCTCAGCAATCATCTCCCTCCTGAGCAAGAGAACACTGGTTTATATAGCTTCAGGAGTTGGTAATTGAAGACAGCTGCGTCCTGATGAGGCGGCGGGGTCAGCTCTCCAATTATCAATGGGGGCCGACCAATCAGCTGCTTGGGGAGAATTTCAGGAAGCCATTTCCTGAAATACACTCACAAATACACATACTACAACACAGAAACTGGGGAACGTAACACTCCTCACTTGGCACAGATGTCAGTTCTACGTCTACTTTGGATTAACATTTGTTTGAGTTGTCAACGAACCGTGAAATCAACAATAAATGTCACCATGTCATTGGATTTAGGTTAGAAGTTGGATGAAAAAAAGACTAAATGCCCTTACGTTGATAACTTTTTGCAAATCTATAATCTGTTTTTCACATTGATTCAATGTCATCACATTGCTTTTTTTGGGGATGAAATGATGTGGAAACAAACACACAGATAATATTGATTCAAACAGTTTTTGCCTAGTGGGTCATGTCTTCAACTCACTGATCAACAATGGAGACACCTGTCCCTGAGCTGTTGCTGACCATTCTAGAGGACAAACTGTGTGAAGAAAAACTGAAGAAATTCAAATGGCACCTGGTCCAGGGTGTAAAAGGTTTCCCTCAACACATCCCAAAGGCCCGGCTGGACAAAGCCGACCACCAGGACATTGTGGATAAGATGGTGGAGACTTACGGCCTTGAGGGCGCAAAGAAGATCACACTGGAGGTCCTGATGAAGATGAAGCTGATTGATCGCACTAATATGTGGACAGAACCAGCAGGTTAGATGATTTAAAAACATTTAAAGGGATAATAGTCATCATCATGATAGTCATATTGTGTTAGTATTGAAATGGCTATGGTCTGGCTCTGGCCTGTTCAAGAACTACAAGTTATAACCATTAGCGTATGTCCTGTTCATGACAACATTATGATGCTGTGATGACATACAGTTAATGTGTTTCAGAATGTATTGCCAAAATTCATGGTATCAATGTACGTACATTTTGTTTAATAAAGGTTTGGGGTTGGTGCTCCATTGTAATTTTAGCACGGCTGTGATGGTCGACGGTACTACTCGGATAGCGCCTTTATATATGACCTCAGCGCGTGCTTAAAGCCATGCTAAAACCACCATGAATCACACAGCCTCTCTCTCCCCTCTCTCTTTCTCAGCCCGGAGTGCTCCAGCAGTGGTTCAAAAAGTCAGAGGTGAGCAATACAAATGAACACAACGGCTACATTTGACACGTGGCACGTCATATTCTGTTTGTAAAGTGGTTTTCTGGTTGAGAACCAGATAAACGTTGTCTTTTTTTTCCCATGACAAAATCGAAACGTCCTAGGAAGAATGCCGCAAAGTTGCTACTTTCCATACAACAAGTACAAAACCTGACCAAAAGACGACATAATGATGTCAAACACATGCAGTTATCATGACCATTATATAAATAACTAGTGGCACCGTGCCCGGCGGGCAGTCAGTCATCTGATTAATGCAATTCCATCTGATGACTGTAACCATAAAAAAATATTTTTAAAATATGACTGAAATTACCACAGAATCTTTAACTCAATAACCCGTCTACTAATAAACTATGGTCAACTTCCTGTCTATTTGAAATGTAATGATTATTTTGCTTATGATCACTGTCACCCTATGTGTTGAGCTATTCAATTGCCATAGACAATTATTTTGTTGCAAATGCAACTGTGACCATGTAAAGAATTGTTAGGCTACTCATTTGAAATCCTCAGGTGGACACCTTGTGTGACCAATAGTCTGTGTGAGACCTGGCACAGTAAAATAATTTTGTTGCAAAAGCTACTGCCTCCCATACATCATAGAACACTCTTCAGCATCATTAAAAAAAAATAATAATAATGTTTTACCCATACTCCAGCAATCTATCACAGGTGTGTAGAATCTGTAGAAAAGCTTTTCTTGTGCAGAGTTGCGGTAGCTCTGTAAAGTCCTGAAATCTAATCTTTGGGCTTCGTTTGAATGGCACATGGGAGATGGCACATGGGAGTTACCACAGGTTATGTTGATGAGTCCTACCTTTTACCTGGGCCATTTCCCATATTGGCCGAGAACATATAGACTACACTACAGGCTTATCAGTTTTGGAAACCAAATCTAGCCGAGGCTACTTATTAGTCTACTGTCTGGAATTTCTCTTGCGTTGGTCTGCAAATGTGATCAAAGATGCATGTGTTTTATTAAAGGCTAAAAGTGTAAAGAATAAACTGAATCTATCTTTGTTTTCCCTTGCAATTGAAGATGAACTGAAATCGTACCTAAAGAAGAAGTATGACCAAATATATGAGGGGACGTCAAAGAAAGGGGATTTCGTCTATCTAAACAAGATCTACACTGAGCTTTACGTGATAGATGGGGTCATGGGAGGGGTCAGTGGTGATCATGAGGTCAGATGTCTGGATTCCAGAACACCAGCCACAGAAGAGACCATTAAGCTCAGTGAAATATTCAAACCCCAGCCTGATCAGAAGAAACGAATCAGAACAGTGCTTTCACTGGGTATCGCTGGAGTGGGAAAAACTGTCTCTGTTCAGAAGTTTATTCTAGACTGGACAGAAGGAAAGGAGAACCAGGACATTGACTTCATCATTCCACTTCCTTTTCGCCAAATCAATAAAATAAGAGCAGAAGACTGCAGTCTGATTGACCTGCTTCATCAGTTCTTCCCCTTCATGGAACCAATCGATACTCTGGAGGAAGGCTTTAAGGTTCTGTTCATCTTTGATGGTCTGGATGAAAGTCGACTCCCTCTGGCCCTTAATCATAATAAAGATGTGGCTAAAGACACAAAAACAGCTCCGCTGGACGTCCTGATCACAAACCTCATCACAGGACAGCTCCTCCCTTCTGCTCTCATCTGGATAACCTCCCGACCTGCAGCAGCCAATCAGATTGATCGAAACTACATCCACCAGTGGACCGAGATACGAGGGTTCAATGACCCTCAGAAGGAGGAGTACTTCAGGAAGAGATTCTGTAATGATGACCAGGCCTACAGAATCATCAACCATATAAAGTCTTCAAGGAGCCTCCACATTATGTGTCACATACCAGTGTTTTGTTGGATTTCAGCCACTGTTCTGAATGATATCCTGGGTAAAACTAAGAGTGGAGAGATGCCAAAGACTCTGACTAAAATGTACGAACACTTCCTGCTCTGCCAGACTGATAAAATGACAGAACAGAAGTATCCCACAGGTAGTAAAAATGCTGTCCTTCAACTAGCAAAACTAGCATTCTGTCAACTGCAAAAAGGACAATTGATTTTTTATGAGAAAGACCTGCGAGAGAGTGGTATTGACATTGAGGTGGCTATAGTGTACTCAGGTGTGTGCACTGAAATATTTCTAGAGGAGGAGAAAGTGTTTAGCTTTGTGCATCTGAGTGTTCAGGAGTTCCTTGCAGCTCTATATGCTTACCACTGTCACACAACATACAACAATAATGTACTTCTCCCAAAGCTGACAAGGAAACATTCAATATTTTGTTTTGGATGTATTCCACAGTCTTGGACATCTGTGTTTGACTTACATAAGACGGCAATCGACAAAGCCTTAGAGAGCCAGAATGGACACTTGGACCTTTTCCTCCGCTTCCTGCTTGGTCTTTCACTGGAGTCCAATCAGAGACTCCTGAGGGGAATCCTACCAGAGACAAAGAACCAAGAGGACATTGAGAAAACAGTCAGGTACATCAAGGAGAAAATCCGAGAGGACCTTTCTCCAGAGAAGAGCATCAACCTGTTCCACTGTCTGAGTGAGCTGAAGGATGAGTCTCTGGTGCTGGAGATCCAGAGCTATCTGAGATCGGGGAGTCTGCCAGTGAATGACCTGTCACCTACACAGTGGTCAGCACTCACCTTTGTGTTAATGACATCTGAGGAAACACAAGAGGTGTTTGACCTGAAGAAATACATCAGATCAGAGGAGGGCCTCCTGAAGCTGTTGGCAGTCATCACCTCCTGCAGGCGTGCTCTGTAAGTAGGCTACTAAAGTTGAAGTTGGTCTTTGTATATCCCAGGGACAGAAGTTATATTTTGGTCTCCATAAAATCATCAAATCGTATTTGTCACATGCGCCGAATACAACAGGTGTAGACTTTACAGTGAAATGCTTACTTACAAGCCCTTAACCAACAATGCAGTTTTAAGAAAAATAAGTGTTAAGTAAATATTATTATTATTTTTAAAGTAACAAATAATTAAAGAGCAGCAGTAAAATAACAATAGCGAGGCTATATACAGGGGGTACCGGTACAGAGTCAATATGCTGGGGCACCAGTTAGTCGAGGTAATTGTGGTAATATGTACAGTACATGTAGGTAGAGTTAAAGTAACTAAAGTGACATTTCCACGTTTGATCTGCTCTTTCCAAAGTATAATTGACAATAGTTAAATTAATTGCACCATCCTTGCTAATTTCAAGTGCTTGCCACCAGACGAGTAATGAAATGGATGTGCCATTCAAAATGTAAAAATCTAAAGCAGACACCTCCATCAGAGAGAGTGATAGATTCGAGAGGGATACTACTACTTTATACAACGGGTGGGTCTAATCTTGCACGCTGATTGGTTAAAACCGCATTCCAGCCGGTGTCTATTCCACAAGTTATCACCGGCTAAAGCTATGACGTTGAAATGCCTATTTACTCTGTTCCATCTCACTGCGCAATCCACTGTCTCATCAGCTCAACCAGACAAGTATAAACTTGATCTCCCATTTCTTTTAAAGTATAAACTTGATCTCCCATTTCTTTTAGACTAGCAATTGGTTTTCAGTAGCGGAGATTTGTATAACACTTGCAGTCTGTCTCTCTGACATTTGCAACATTGTTTGAATATTGAAATTCGATCTCCAGCTGTCCCATAGACAGACAGGCAGAGACAGACAGACAGGCAGGCAGCGAGACAGACAGGCAGGCAGCTTTTCTCAGGTAGTTGAAATCATGAATTAGCATAATTTTTATGGATATATAAAATGTACGAGGAAATGTTAATAGAAAACAGGTAAGACGAAACGAAATGCAGCTAGTTTGCAGTCTTTCCAGCTTCAGTTTGAAGTGATTGTGTTAGCTGTGTTGTTGGCTAGCTCCTCTGAACAACAGTGTCCTGATGAGAGCACACATTTTCTATGCCAGGTGAAATCGTGCATCATTTGCTCATTGTTATGGATGTATCCAAATAAATGTCTCAAGAAAACAGTTAAACAAATGCAAATGCAGCTTCTGTTGTTATTCTGGCTGCACTGTTTGACGTGACTGTATGTTAGCCGTAGTTGGCTAGCTATCAAGCAAGGGATAAGAACATTACCAGCCAGTATGGCAATAGAACATAAAGACTGAACGACCAGCCGGCCTGTGTATCAACCCTAGGTTTTTGTCAGGACTATATCTCGTGGAAGGATGAAATAGTATTAATCAATACATCAAAATAACGTTTTTAATGAAAATATGTCAATTATTATTTGAATATGTTGGTAACCCGTTGTATAAAATTGATAATGCCCTCAAAGCCGGTGTTTGGAGTATATATTGGCACGGTTTGCCTAACAACACTCATGCCAATATGTCCCCGAAACACCGGCTTCTCTGGCATTATCACTTAAATACAAGACACCTCCATCAGAGAGGGATAGATCAGAGGGATACTACGACCATATAAGATGTTTTAAACACAAAATAGTTGATATTAGAGGAGCAAATACTGCCATGTGATTTGATGTATAGCATTGTTGAAATAAACGTTTCATTCTGCTTTAGCTTAAACAACAAGTGCCGTTAAAAACGTTATTTTCCTGTGTTTTAATGTATATTTCCACAATATGAGGTTGGAATAATACAGTGACACTGTTGCTAATGCCCTTTTAGCTTAAGAGCTGGTTGAAAAGACCACCTGAAATGTCAGCCTGTTTTGGTGGGATGGAGTTTTGGCCTGCCTGGTGACATCACCAGGAGGTAAATTAGTTAATAGGTCAATAAGAGAGTTCCAAACCCCTCTGCCAATAACAGCTCGTTGTCAGTTTCCCCCTCCCCTCCCCACTCAGACCACTCCCAGACAGTCCTAGCAAAATTCAAAATTCTTGCTTGAGAAATTGCTCTTGCTAAGAAGCTATTTTGGTTTATTTTTGACCGTTTTGATTGAAAGCAATCACAGTAAGGTACTTAAATTGTTACCCAGAAATGATTTGATAATGAGGTCAAAACTGCTGCATTGGACCGTTAATGCATACACTATGAGAAAGAGTTATGCAATTTAACATGTGTGTCATTCTGTGAAAAACATTCTTCTCCAGACTAGATAGCTGTAACCTTACAGCAAGATGCTGTGAAATGTTGGCAAAAGCTATCGGCTCAAACTCCTCTTACATGAAAGAGCTGGACCTGAGTGACAATGACCTACAGGATTCAGGAGTGAAACTGCTATCTGCTGGTCTGAGGAGTCCACTATGTAAACTGGAGACACTAAGGTGAACAATTCTGGACTTGAATTGGGCTCTGTTTTATTTGTTCAATTGCGCTTCCTTTGTTCATATTTTTATTTATTTTTCAGACTGAATAGATGTAACCTCACAAATAACTGCTGTGTAGCATTGGCCTCAGCTCTGACTCTGAGGTCAAACGCCTCACACCTAAGGAAGCTGGACCTGAGTGACAACAATCTACAAGACTCAGGGGTCCAGAAGCTTTCTGATAGACTGAATGATCCACAATGTAAACTGGAGACACTGGGGTCAGTTGCTTTGGGTTATATGGGGCAATTTTCTAGGACCTTGTATAAAATGTCTGTAGCTATCATAATGTATCAGTATGAGTGTTCTCAATGTAGGCTTGAATAAAATGTCATCTAGCCTTTGGTTTATACCTGTGAACTGAAGAAGAGTTTTTGGAATATTTGATGATAGCAACTGTTCCCACAGGTTGTCGTTCTGCGGAGTCACAGAGAAAGGCTGTGCTTATCTGGCTTTAGCTCTGAGGTCAAACCCCTCCCACCTGAAAGAGCTGGACCTGAGATACAATCACCCAAGAGATTCAGGAGTGAAGCTGCTCTCTGCTGGACAACATACAGTCAGGTGGGTCACAACAATACATACTGTGAAATGGGTAATAAACACTAATACTACAAAATATTAATTCGGTTCATTCTCTGTTCTTCTCTTACTAGTTTTCACCCTGGGGGAGAATACTGGTTCAGCGTTAGATGTAAGTGTGTTCGTGACTTTGCTCTCAGTCTGCATGTTAGCGCTGGATTAAAATTATACTAAAAAAAGAGTTCCGTACTTTGCCCTCAAAACCCAGCAGCGTTGCAGTTCTGGACACAAACCAGTACGCCTGGCACCTACCATACCCTGTTCAAAGACACTTAAATATTTTGTCTTACCCATTCACTCTCTGAATGGAACACATACACAAGCCATGTCTCAGGTGTCTCAAGGCTTAAAAATCATTCTTTAACCCGTCTCCTCCCCTTCATCTACACTGATTTGAAGTGGATTTAACAGGTGATATCAATAAGGGATCAAAGCTTTCACCTGGATTCACCTGGTCAGTCTATGTCATGGAAAGAGCAGTTCTTCATGTTTTGTATACTCAGTGAACAGAAATATAAACACAACATGTAAAGGGTTGGCAAGCTGGAGATTACATGTGAAAAGTAAACACATGGGTCCCTGCCTAATCAGGGCCAGATTACCAGTTAAAACAACGGGTCTCCTGCAGGCCCTCCGTATATGCATTCAACACATAGCCAACATACACACAGACATCGATGTGTACACACACACACTTTCACATGACGTGTTCTGAAAACAGACCTCCAAAAATCACACGACTTCAAAGTTGAAGCAGCAAGTAAGTAGGAGTATGATATACACTGAACAGAAATATAAACACAACATGTAAAGTGTTGGTCCCATATTTCATGAGCTGAAATGAAAGATCCCAGACATGTCCCATATGCACAAAAAGCTTATTTCTCTCAAATGTTGTGCACAAATTTGTTTACATCCCTGTTAGTGAGCATTTCTCCTTTGCCAAGATAATCCATCCAGTTGACAGGTGTGGCATATCAAGAAGCTGATTAAACAGTATGATCATTACACAGGTGCACCTTGTGCTGGAGACAGTAAAAGGCCACTCTAAAATGTGCAGTTTTGTTACATCACACAATGCCACAGTTGTCTCAAGTTTTGAGGCAGCGTGCAATTGGCATGCTGACTGCAGGGATGTCCACCAGAGCTGTTGCCAGTTAATTGAATGTTAATTTCTCTACAATAATTTGGCAATACGTCCAACCGGCCTCACATGATAATGCACGGCCCCATGTCCCAAGGATCTGTAAACAATTCCTGGAAGCTGAACATGTCCTAGTTCTTCCATGGCCTGCATATTCACCAGACATGTCACCCATTGAGCATGTTTGTGATGCTCTGGATTGACATCTACGACAGCATGTTACAGTTCCCGCCAATATCCAGCAACTTTGCACGGCCTTTGAAGAGGAGTGGGACAACATTCCACATGCCACAATCAACAGCTTGATCAACTCAATGCAAAGGAGATGTGCCGCGCTGCATTTGGCAAATGGTGGTCACACTAGATGCTGACTGGTTTTCTGATCCACGCCCCTACTTTTTTTAAGGTATCGGTGACCAACAGATGCATATCTGTATTCCCAGTCATGTGAAATCCATAGATTAGGGCCTAATGAATTTATTTCTATTGATTGATTTCCTTCTATGAACTGTAACTCAGTAAAATTGTTGCGTTTATATTTTTGTTCAGTATATATTAATGTTTCATCTTAAATGTCCATTTAGTTAGGAAATTTATGTTAATAATTCATAGGACTACAATCTCGTTTGATAAAATAGATATGCCTAATATTTATAATCTCAATTGGCTTGATTTAGTTACAAAATAATGAAGTGGACAGTTCTTTACTTTAAAGGTTACATTTCCCTAGCGCCATCCCTTGACTAAAACATGTTGTGGGGCTTCCGTTTTGTTGTTTTTCCAATCCCAGACTGTTGTTTTAAATGTGCCGTCCGTAATTCTAAAAACAACAAAACGGCTGTCCGGCATCTTTTTGAGGGGGTTAACAGCTAAGGGATGTGGCTGGAGAAACCACTCTCAAATAGACCGGAGCTATGGATTAAAGGACTGACCGTCCATGAGATCAAAATGATCATTTTAATTAACCGTGTTTTTATTTGATTTATTTTGTACAATTACTAATTATGGACTTAATAATTTTGTACAATTATTAAGTCCAAAAATGGATGTACCAATTCCAGATTGCCCCTTGAAGACTAATGATTAATGTCCACTGTATCAGTATGCATTTTAATAGAGCACAGTTTAAATTACTTGCTTACACTTTACATCGTTATGTAAATATTGATAACTTTTTTTTCTTTCATTCCCCCATCAGATGTCTGTAACCTCACACTGGACCCGAACACAACATGCAGAAATCTATCTTTGTCTGAGGAGAACAGGAAGGTGACATGGGTGACCACGAAGCAGCCATACCCTGATCACCCTGAGAGATTTCACTACTATGCACAGGTGCTGTGTAGAGAGGGTCTGACTGGCCGCTGCTACTGGGAGGTCGAGTGGAGTGGGAATAGGGTTGAAATAGGTATGACATATAAAGGAATCAGCAGAAGAGGACAGATAGATGACTGTGTTTTGGGACACAATGACAAATCCTGGTGTCTAGATTGTGATGGTAACCAATACACTGCCTGGCACAATGATGAGGACACTGCCATATCTGTCTCCTCTCGCTCCAACAGAGTAGGAGTGTCTCTGATTTGGTCGGACGGCAGTTTGTCCTTCTATAGCATCTCTTCTTCTAACACGTTGACACACCTGTACACATTCCGTACCAAATTCACCGAGCCCCTCTACCCAGGGTTTAATATTACAAACAACTCTTCAGTGACTTTGTGTCATAGATACCGAATGAGAAGTTCCCAGGCTCAATTTCCACCGCATATAGGCAAGAGCCTGACACTATGCAACAGAGTGAGACTTGAAAGGAGCGCACCTTAAAATTGCGGTGGGAGAGAGAACCTGCTACAGTTGTTTAGATAGGATTTTGAAAATGAAGATTCTGAGTTTATAAAGTGAAAACGATTTCTAAGATGCATACTTTCACATATCATTAAGTCCTGCATTCGGACACGAGTCCTGTATTCAGACACGAGTGCCAGAAATGTTCCAAAAAGCGGAATCTGCATTGATTACCATGGAGAGTGGATGTTCCTATTCCGCTTTGTCCGGTGGAGTGGGCCAGAGGCTCCTTTCAAGTCCTGTTTTGAGGCCTTGTGAAACCAGAGGGTTCCAGAGAGCCGGCTGGGTGGAGAAGCACTATCTGTTGGATGTAGGCCCACAGACGTTCCCTCCTCTGTGTAGTTCCAGTTACACTCTAACTGGAATGTCAGCTGCAGGATAGCAAAACTAGGGGCTTGTGGAATGTCAGCTGCAGGATAGCAAATCTAGGGGCTTGTGGAATGTCAGCTGCAGGATAGAAAAACTAGGGGCTTGTGGAATGGAATGTCAGCTGCAGGATAGCAAATCTAGGGGCTTGTAGAATGTCAGCTGCAGGATAGAAAAACTAGGGGCTTGTGGAATGTCAGCTGCAGGATAGCAAAACTAGGGGCTTGTGGAATGGAATGTCAGCTGCAGGATAGCAAATCTAGGGGCTTGTGGAATGGAATGTCAGCTGCAGGATAGCAAAACTAGGGGCTTGTGGAATGTCAGCTGCAGGATAGAAAAACGAGGGGCTTGTGGAATGGAATAGAGCTGATCACAGGCTATTTGATCAAATGCAGTTTGAATGAGCAGGACTTGTCCATACTACTCTCTCTATATGATTAATGTTAATCTCACCCCACCCATAGCTGTCACTATTGATGAGGAAACACACCAATCTAGGTGCTTTAAACCAAATACAGCATCTGGTCCTGATGGGGTTAACCCCATCAGGACCTCACAAAGCACCTGTGGTTTAACCACATCAGGACCTCACAAAGCACCTGTGGTTTAAACCACAGGTGTTTTGTGAGGTACTTCATTACATACATGTTGTCTATGTTAATCTTTATGGCAAATATCCCAATGGGTGCAAAACACCACACATAGTCATGTGAAGTGTCAGTCTGTAAAAAGAAAAAAAAGGCAAATGCAGGGCAGCAATTCAGGCCAATAGCATTGACCTCAGTCACAGATCATGAAGTGTTTTTAGAAGGTTGTTCAGGAGCAAGTCTGTGCTCTCCAGGACCCTCTACAATATGCCTACAGGAAAAAGATACGGGTTGATGACCCTTTGCCCTGTTTTTGTTTATCTATTTTAGACGACCATATTTAAGGTGGACTGATTGTGTCATGTTTTATATCGTTTATTGCTCTTTATTTTTATATGCATATTATTCAATTGATCCTTGTGAAGTGATGTATTGTACTTTGCACCTGTACCTGTTACTTAAGATGGGACAGAGGTCCTCCACGATTAGCTAATGTATTCAGGATGTATTGTACAGTCATTTGGTATTTTATTAGGATCGCCATTAGCTGTTGCAAAAGCTGCAGCTACTCTTCCTGGGGTTCCACACAAAACATAATACAGAATGACAGACAAGAACAGCTCAAGGACAGAACTACATGCATTTAAAAAAAGGCACACGTAGCCTAGATATCAATGCATGCACACTTTTCCATTGATTCTATTGGATTTAGTCTATTCCAGTGAATCTTTTGGCTGTTATAGACTGTATAATACAGTCTCTTATGAACATCATTATGAACTTGTTTCATCAGTCACTAGTACTCTGGTCATTGTCTTTGCTGGTGACATCACATTTCTCCTCTGGAGATTAATTCATCTCTCGCTAACAGATGTTCCGTTTCTACAATTACGCAAGATTTTAGGTCTGGGTTAGGGATGAATTAATGTAACAGGACTGTGTCCATGTACATCTCAGATGCTATCTGGTGAGTGCAAGTTGATTACCTGTTTGTTGTGAATAAAAATGGCTGACCCAATGGAAGCGTTGAACTATCCAGGGATACTTAAATAGATTTAGCAATAGGAACACTTTTTTGTATTACACGACACTTGATGTGATGTTACAGAGAACAAAACAATCTTTTTTTTTATTTTTTTTATGCTGTATTTCTATTCTGTTTATCTGAAATAAATCATATTTAACAATGTAATCAAGTCTCAAGTAGTGATTTTCTACTGAAAGAAAATAAAGGCCTATAGATGTGGTAAAGAGGCCAATGGAACACAGACCATAGGGGATAGAAGGATGGCGGATTGGCGCACAGTAAACAAATCTGATCTAACAAGGTGGTTATTCATCAAGTCAGTCATGATTGGTGTATTGTAACAGGCCCACAATGTGGTTACTAAAGTCAGATTTGGATATATCTGGCTGTTTTAGCTGCATAACATTTAGAAGTAGTCCCTATTCAGGTTTAGAAGAAGTGACTGCTAAATGCTAACTCCCGTTCGTATAATTTAAACTGGTAGCATAGCTAGCGTACAGCAATCTGTGGTGGTAGTCAGTCGTTTTTAACTACTGCGTCTATCAAATTGAATACTATCAAATTACTTTATTATATCAAACAACTATGATGTAATAAAGAATGACATTTTGATAGAACATTACTTATGACATAACAAATGAGCTTCCAGGAATTCCACGACATGGCATTATTTCATTCTGTGCTGCTGAGCTAATCTTTTCAAGTTGTATTTATTATACTCATGTGGCAGGTCAGTACAAAGTGAAATCCATGAGCATACAACATATTCATGGATAAAAACAACAAATATATATTTTTTAAATCAATAATGTTCTGCATTCTTTAAAGTGACTCATTAATCAATGAACAGAAATATGGGATGGTGACCTCATGTACCATTCTAGACTTTGGTATAGTCAGTGGGTTTTGGCTGTGGGAGTTCCTGCCTGACACTTTGATTCAGTCAGTGGGTTGCAAGTCTCTGAATTTAGATTTTAGGAGGCTGACAGCGAAGTCAGTACAGAGTTGTGTCCGTCTTCCATGAAGCCGTAGTAGGGTCAAGGTTTGAAGGTCCTCAGTATAACTGGAGTATCCTCCTAGGATGGTGAGGCATGCTCTCTTCTGAATACGCTCCAGGCCATCAGGCTGGCCCTGGGTTAGTGAGCTGTGCCAAGCAGGAGCGGCATACTCCATCGTGGGGGTTATGTAGCTGGTGTAAGTGCTCACCAGGTCTTCCTGTGCAACATGGAACCTTTTAAGGCGGAGAAAACGTTTTCTGTTGCACTTCGTCCTTCTGTACCATTACCGCTAAAATCTTTACACTATCACACACTTTGAGATCCTGGAAGTCCAGAAGTCAGTGGTGATTTGAGCTACAGCTTACAAGGAACGGGACACGGATATGGACGCATACAAGAAATCCCGCTACGACCTCCGACGAGACATCAAACATGCAAAAGGACAATATGAAAGGAAGGTGGAATCCTATTACACCGACTCCAACGCTCGTCGTATGTGGCAGGGCTTGCAGATAACGGATTACAAAGGGAAACCCAACGCTCGTCGTATGTGGCAGGGCTTGCAGATAACGGATTACAAAGGGAAACCCAGTCGTGAGTTGCCCAGCAATGCAGAACTCTGGAACGAGCTAAATAAATGGCTTTTATGCTCGCTTTGATGAATATACCACTGTGCCTTGCGTGAATGCCCTCGCTTTCCGCATGACTGTGTGATCTCGCTTTCCGTGGCCGATGTGAGCGAAACATTAGAAACAGGTTAACAATCACAAGGCTGCCGGGCCAGGCGTAATACCAGGCTGTGTTCTCAAAGCATGCACAGATCAGCTGGCAAGTGTCATCACTGACATGTTCCTTGTCCCAGTCTGTTTCAAGTTGACCACTATTGTCCCTGTTAACAGGAGCTTGAAGGTAACCTTCCTAAATGACTATCGCTCTGTAGCACTCACATCTGTAATTATGAAGTGCTTTGAAAGGCTGGTCATGACACTCCAACATCATCAAGTTTGCTGACGACACTACGGGGATAGGCCTGATCACTGACGGCGATGAGACAGCCTATAGCGAGGAGGTCAGAGATATAGCAGTGTGGTGCCAAGACAACAACCTCTCCATCAACGTCAGTAAGACCAAGTAGCTGATCGTGGACTATAGGAGAAAGAGGGGAGAGCACGCACCCATCCACATCAATGGGGCTGTAGTGGAGTGGGTCGAGACCTTCAAGTTATTTGGCGCCCACATCACGAAGGACTTAAGATGGTCCACCCACTATGTCGTGAAAAGGGCACGGCAGCGCCTCTTCCCCCTCGGGAGGCTGAAAAGATTTGGCATGGGCCATCAGATCCTCAAAAAGTTCTACAGCTGCACCATCGAGTGCATCTTGACTGGCTGCATCACTGCTTGGTTTGGCAAATGCACCACCCTCGAACGCAAAGCGCTACAGAGGGTGGTGAGGACAACCCAGCACATCAATGGGGCCAAGCTCCCTGCCATCCAGGACCTCTATATCAGGCGGTGTCAGAGGAAGGCCCGAAAAATTGCCAAAGACTCCAGCCATAGACTGTCCACTCTGCTACCGTCCGGCAAATGGTACCGGAGCGTCGGCTCTCGGACCAACAGGCTCAGAGACAGCTTCTAACCCCAAGCCATATGACTGCTAAATAGCCAGACTGCTATATAGTCAATTAATGATACCCTACGCACACTCATTAGACTATATATACACACCATATACACACTCACACACTACATTGACACTCCCACACATATTCACATTAACTACATACTCACATACATACACATACCAACAACACAAATGCACAAACACACTTTTACATTCATAATTTGCTGCTTATTATTATCTATTCTGATGCCTAGTCACTGTACCCTGCCTTCATGTACATATCTAACTCAAATACCCCGTACATCTGCACATTGATCTGGTACTGGTACTCCCTGTATATAGCTGCACATTGATCTGGTACTGGTACTCCCTGTATGTAGCTGCACATTGATCTGGTACTGGTACTCCCTGTATGTAGCTGCACATAGATCTGGTACTGGTACTCCCTGTATATAGCTGCACATTGATCTGGTACTGGTACTCCCTGTATATAGCCTCACATTGATCTGGTACTGGTACTCCCTGTATATAGCTGCACATTGATCTGGTACTGGTACTCCCTGTATATAGCTGCACATTGATCTGGTACTGGTACTCCCTGTATATAGCTGCACATTGATCTGGTACTCCCTGTATATAGCTCCACATTGATCTGGTATTCCCTGTATGTAGCTCCACATTGATCTGGTACTGGTACTCCCTGTATATAGCTGCACATTGATCTGGTACTCCCTGTATATAGCTCCACATTGATCTGGTACTAGTACTCCCTGTATATAGCTCCACATTGATCTGGTATTCCCTGTATATAGCTGCATATTGATCTGGTACTCCCTGTATATAGCTGCATATTGATCTGGTACTCCCTGTATATAGCTGCACATTGATCTGGTACTGGTACTCCCTGTATGTAGCTGCACATTGATCTGGTACTGGTACTCCCTGTATATAGCTCCACATTGATCTGGTACTCCCTGTATATAGCTCCATATTGATCTGGTACTCCCTGTATATAGCTGCATATTGATCTGGTACTCCCTGTATATAGCTGCATATTGATCTGGTACTCCCTGTATATAGCTCCACATTGATCTGGTACTCCCTGTATATAGCTGCATATTGATCTGGTACTGGTACTCCCTGTATATAGCTGCATATTGATCTGGTACTCCCTGTATATAGCTGCACATTGATCTGGTACTCCCTGTATATAGCTGCACATTGATCTGGTACTCCCTGTATATAGCTGCACATTGATCTGGTACTGGTACTCCCTGTATATAGCTGCATATTGATCTGGTACTCCCTGTATATAGCTGCACATTGATCTGGTACTGGTACTCCCTGTATATAGCTCCACATTGATCTGGTACTCCCTGTATATAGCCCCACATTGATCTGGTACTCCCTGTATATAGCTGCACATTGATCTGGTACTGGTACTCCCTGTATATAGCTCCACATTGATCTGGTACTGGTACTCCCTGTATATAGCTGCACATTGATCTGGTACTGGTACTCCCTGTATATAGCTGCATATTGATCTGGTACTGGTACTCCCTGTATATAGCTGCATATTGATCTGGTACTCCCTCTATATAGCTGCATATTGATCTGGTACTGGTACTCCCTGTATATAGCTGCATATTGATCTGGTACTCCCTGTATATAGCTGCATATTGATCTGGTACTGGTACTCCCTGTATATAGCTGCACATTGATCTGGTACTGGTACTCCCTGTATATAACTCCACATTGATCTGGTACTGGTACTCCCTGTATATAGCTGCATATTGATCTGGTACTCCCTCTATATAGCTGCATATTGATCTGGTACTGGTACTCCCTGTATATAGCTCCACATTGATCTGGTACTGGTACTCCCTGTATATAGCTGCATATTGATCTGGTACTAGTACTCCCTGTATATAGCTCCATGTTGATCTGGTACTAGTACTCCCTGTATATAGCTACACATTGATCGGGTACTGGTACTCCCTGTATATAGCTCCACGTTGATCTGGTACTAGTACTCCCTGTATATAGCTCCACATTGATCTGGTACTGGTACTCCCTGTATATAGCTACACATTGATCTGGTACTGGTACTCCCTGTATATAGCTCCACATTGATCTGGTACTCCCTGTATATAGCTCCACATTGATCTGGTACTGGTACTTCCTGTATATAGCTACATATTGATCTGGTACTGGTACTCCCTGTATATAGCTCCATGTTGATCTGGTACGGGTACACCCTGTATATACAGTGCATTCGGAAAGTATTCAGACCCCTGGACTTTTTCCACATTTTGTTACGTTACAGCCTTATTCTAAAATAGATTAAATAGTTATTTTTCCCTCATCAATCTACACACAATACGCATAATGACAAAGAAAAAACAGGTTTTTAGCATTTTTGGCAAATGTATTAAACATAAAAAATTGAAATATCACATTTACATAAGTGTTCAGACCCTTTCCTCAGTACTTTGTTGAAGCACCTTTGGCAGCGATTATAGCCTTGAGTCTTCTTGTGTTTGACGCTACAAGCTTGACACAAATGCATTTGGGGAGTTTCTCCCATTCTTCTCTGCAGATCCTCTCAAGCTCTGTCAGGGTGGATGGGGAGTGTCGCTGCACGGCTATTTTCAGGTCTCTCTAGAGATGTTAGATCGGGTTCAAGTCCGGGCTCTGGCTGGGCCACTCAAGGACATTCAGAGACTTGTCCCGAAGCCACACCTGCATTGTTTTGGCTGCTTAGGGTTGTTGTCCTGTTGGAAGGTGAACCTTCACCCCAATCTGAGGTCCTGAGCACTATGGAGCAGGTTTTCATCAAGGATCTCTCTGTACTTTGCTCCGTTTATCTTTCCCTCGATCAAGACTAGTCTCCCTCCAGACGTGACGCTTGGCATTCAGGCCAAGTAGTTGAATCTTCGTTTCACCAGACCAGAGAATCTTGTTTCTCATGGTCAGAGTCCTTTAGGTGCCTTTTGGCAAATTCAAAGCGGGCTGTCATGTGCCTTTTACTGAGGAGTGGCTTCCTTCTGGCCACTCTACAAATAAATGCCTGATTTGTGGAGTGCTGCAGAGATGGTTGTCCTTCTGGAAGGTTCTCCCATATACACAGAGGAACTCTGGAGCTCTGTCAGAGTGACCATCGGGTTCTTGGTCACATCCCTGACCAAGGCCCTTCTCCCCTGATTGCTCAGTTTGGCCAGCCGGACAGCTGTAGGAAGAGTCTTGGTAGTTCCAAACTTCTTCCATTTAAGAATGATGGAGGCCACTGTGTTCTTTGGTACCCTTCTCCAGATCTGTGCCTTGAATCAATCCTGTCTTGGTGCTCTACACACAATTTCTTTGACCTCGTGGCTTTTTTTTGCTCTGACATTCACTGTCAACTGTGGGACTTTATATAGACAGGTGTGTATCTTTCCAAATCATGTCCAATCAATTGAATTTACCACAGGTGGACTCCAATCAAGTTGTAAAAACATCTAAAGGATGATCAATGGAAACAGGATGCACCTGAGATTCATTTTGAGTCTCATAGCAAAGGGTCTGAATACTTACGTAAATACATTTGCAAAACTTTTTTTTTTAAACTTTTCGCTTTGTCACATTTCAGCCTCAGTAATCTACACACAATACACCATAATGACAAAGCAAAAACAGTTTAGAAGTTTTTGCAAATGTATTAAAAATAAAAAACAGAAATACCTTATTTACATAAGTATTCAGACCCTTTGCTATGAGATTCGCAATTGAGCTCAGGTGCATCATGTGTGGAGATGGGAGAACCTTCCAGAAGGACAACCAGGGTCTGGGAGACTAGTCAGGATAGAGGGAAAGATGAACAGAACAACGTACAGAGAGATCCTTAATGAAAACCTGATCCAGGTTCACCTTCCAAAAGGACAAGGACCCTAAGCACACAGCCAAGACAACGCAGGAGTGGCTTCGGGACAACTCCTTGAGTTTCCCAGCCAGAGCCCGGACTTGAATCCGATCGAACATCTCTGGAGAGACCTGAAATAGCTGTGCAGCAACACTCCCCATCCAACCTGACAGAACTTGAGAGGATCTGCAGAGAATGGGAGAAACTCCCCAAATACAGGTGTGCCAAGCTTGTAGCGTCATACCCAAGACTTGAGGCCGTAATCGCTGCCAAAGGTGCTTCAACAAAGTACTGAGAAAAGGGTCTGAATACAAATACTTATGTAAACATGATTTGTTTATTATTTATGAACTACCAAAGATTTCTAAAACCTATTTTTGCTTTGTCATTATGGGGTGTTGTGTAGATTGAAATGAAACGTAAAGAGCAATTTCTCAAGCAAGAATTTAGCTAGGACTGTCTGGGAGTGGTCTGAGTGGGGAAACTGAAAACTAGCTGTTATTGGCAGAGGGGTTAAGAACTGGCTTTTCTTTATTCCATTAACTCATTTACTGCCTGGTGATGTCATCAGGCAGGCATAAACTCCATCCCAACAAAACAGGTTGAAATTTCAGGTCTTTTCAAACAGCTCTTACACTTTTATATGTAATTTTTTTTTGTGTCACTTTGGGTTTTTGAAAAGCGTGTTACATTTAAAAATATATATTATTATTGAAGTCAGACAAGGCATGTTTTGGTTGAATAGACTTTTAGGCCAGTATTCCACTGAGTGACTTGTACTGAACCAACTGACAGGTCCAACACAACCACCAGTAGGCCTGTGTCAGTCTGGAATTCTGGAGGATCTTAACTGGCATGTTCTCCTCCTGAATGCGTGCCGCCATAGAAATATAATGAATACAACGAGTGTCCCCATTCCACAAACACTCTTTTGCTTGTTTCAGCAAGGAGCAACAACGTTTAATCATGTTAAGAGTCCATGTTACAGCAGAAACTGACTCAACCGCAAGAACCAGTCTTCAGTTAAACGGTTATTTTCTTTTCATGACGGTCTTCATCCATAACTGGCGGTTCCGCGGTAATTGTGCTAGCCCTATCCTCCAGAACAAGTCCTACCACATGATGCTTTCAAGGAAAGTGTTCATGGTTTTGATAGGCCTTCATCTAAGAGTTATACGCATCTTTGTCCTGTACTGACTAGTTATTTAACTAGGCAAGTCAGTTAAGAACAAATTCTTATTTTCAATGACGGCCTAACTGCCTTGTTCAGGGGCAGAAAGACAGATTTATTTTTACCTTGTCAGCTCGGGGATTAGATCTTGCAACCTTTCAGTTCAACGCTCTAACCACTAGGCTACCTGTCGCCCACAGTTAAGGATCTATCTCAGATGACAAGGTTTTATTTAACCTTCATTTTAAAAAGGGAAGACATAGGTTGGACTGAATAGCACCGGCATTCTGAAGTAGAGGTTGCTCTAACTCATAGTAAAGTCAAGGATACTCGCCTGTACGCCCATTGATAAACTGAACACAGTAGTTATGTGGTTCTGAGGCTTTGACAAAGAATTGACAGGAGGAACAAGAAACCTTTTTCCCAATTTTTTGTTTATTTACCATAAAGACAAACACCAAAATAAGTTCCAATTTATGCAATAAAATGCTTAGAATGGGGTAAAAATTGTAATAATTAAAATATCTTGATACATTTTAACTTACAGGATACAGCTTAAGCCATTTTTTTTCTTAATCCAGAGATTTCATGAGTTTATTTGCACAGTAAAGGTGCTAATATAAGTTAGCCCTTAAGCCCTGAAAATCTTTGAAGAAAAAAAAACGAAGTCAAAAAAAAGATTATATATATATATATATAGAGAAAGTGAACTTTGGTAGAAGAGACTCTATAGGACACCTGAGGTAGTAGAGACTGGAATAAAACAGCAAGATGTTTTTTTACAAATAAAAAAAGTACCACCAAGTGACACAGGAAACAATTTCACACAAATTTCAGTCCAGCTTAGATCCAAAAAAAGCACATAAGATTACATCACATCAGCATAAAATAAGACAAAATAGATAAAGACCAGCAAGCTGGCTGAGACACAGGTGGACAAGAGGATTCCGAAGGCATTAAGAGATTGGTAAGAATTATAGACATGACAAATTGAAGTAATACTGATTAGCTTTTATGAATGACAGAAACAGATTTTTCTTCCAGTATATAAAAAAGACCAGAGTGCATAACTTTAAAGCTTTTAAAAAGGCATAAGAAAAATAACCCGAAGCAGGAACAAAAATAAAATGGAAAAGAGTGTGGTATAAAAATACAGTCAAGTACAATCATTTTAGCTACCAAACTTCACATGTATTTACATTTAACTCTTCAAGCTTGATCAGCTTGTACTCCACGTAAAGAATAGGATATGTTTTAAATAGATTACATTTTCTGCTTAAAAAAAAGGAATTTTTGAAATTGTCTCAAACCCTTGCCATTAAGAGATTCCAAATAAAAATAGCAATTAAATGCATATTCCCCATTTAAAAAAAGGTTGAATTTGGAAACATTCTACATCTTAATTATCATCCTTTTACTTTCTTAATAGATTACAACCAGAACAACAACACTTGGAGAGTTATAGTTCATAAATTAACACCATTTAGGAACATGTTTGAGAATTCTAATCAAAGAGATGGTAAAACATTTAAGCAGAAAAGTCAGCCTTAAATCAGAGAAATATCCCTCCACCAAAAATAAAAAACATTGTACAGCATTTATATTCATTATATAGAGTATCCACAATGGAAAATAGAAGAGTCATAGAAAACCTCAGATGTACATGGATTTTATAACAATTTGTTTTAAAAATAGAGCCAAGATAAAAATAAAAAAAATCTAAATTGTTGAATTGTAGCGTGACATTCTACAAAGGAACAGCACCAGAAGAATGGTAGATCAATATTGAATATAGCGGTTTTGAATATATGGACACAGCATTTAGGGCTCATAAAATGATTAAAAAACGCTAAAATATGTGCGATGCACATGGCTCAATTGTAACAGCGAGAGTTAAGAGACCAACAGGGTGTTTTCATTTTAACAGTGTGGTACGACATCAAAATGTTGTTTGGAAAACTTACGCCCATACACAATAAATGTCTCAATCTCTTAAGGATAGCTTTGAATATACAATAACACCCCAAAAATATATCAATATCTTTTTGGGGTGTTATTATATATATATATAAAATCATAACTTCATACATGGGATCTTTCGATCTAAAAATAAAATAAAATCAAACAAAATAACATTTGAGACAATACGGGCATCATAAGCGTTCACATTCAGCGTTATGCTAGCCAAACTAGCAATGTTTCTGTTAGATATATCACCGCTCCCTGAAATACTTAAGTAATCTTCATGATTATTCGACTAAGCTTTATGGCCCAACAGTAAAATGCACATCTTAAAGGCATCTTTATAGAAATGCAGTTATGCACAAATTCAACCGATTAAAACTGCTTCATTATGCCTTTCTTCTACACATAGGATACTCTAAAAACCAAAACCGAGTCGGAAACTTATGACCCGACGTTACAACATAACAGTGATAAAAACCATTTTACTCCGTCGTCTCCAGATTGCGGTTCTAAGGACTTATTTGTTGACTCACGGGGGGTTAAAATGGGAAGAAGAACTTCTCGAAACCATTGCAAAATGGCTACCAAAGTGCTGACGGAACCATTTCTTTACCAGAACAGAGGCTTGATAAAACAGAGCAATACAGACTACAGTATACCAACATGGCACTAACTAAGAAAGCACCGTTTTCGTAGTAGAACGTTTGCGACTCGCTTTTTGCATTTTGTGCTAAGGTACAGCAGTTTGAGGCCATAGTAGTGGAGTGGGAGGGTATTACCCAGGTATCCCATCCATCCCAGGCCCTCCACTCATGACTGGGGGCAGTTTGGTGTGGATGGAGGGCGGTCTGGGGTTAGGGAGGCTGGTCTGGGGTGGATAAAGGGCGGTCTGGGGTTAGGTAGGCTGGTCTTGTGTTATGGAGGCTGGTCTGATTGTCAGCGGTGGGAGGAGGAGAGAAAAGCAGGCAGGCTGGCTGGGCCTTCAGTAGTAGACACTATGGGATAGTGAGGCTAGGGGGACTGTGGGAGGATGTTGGGGACTACCAGTTGAGGCGGAAGACGGGGTGCTTGAGGAGTTCCCTGGATGGGGGCCGGTCGGCAGGCTGCAGCTCAAGGCAGCGCAGGGTGACGTCCCTCAGGCCAGGGGTCAGTTGGGGAGGGATGGAGGGCGCCGTGGTGGCACTCGCAATCTGGGGGAGGGAGGGTGAGGTCATGCTACTGTTGAAACCCAATCAACCTTTGGATGAAACAGGCCAATAGGGTGCTTTTTCTGGTATATGTATTTTACAGCTCTACATGTACGTCAATCCTAAAACAGTAATGTTGTGCCAATTCCATCTAGTGATGTAAAACACTGACTGTGGTTTTTAGTGGGTCACATATTCAATGGTAACGTTAAAAAGTACTAATAACATTTCTAGGTATAGGATATTTCTGGTCGTGAAGACACATTGATCACATTTTTTTTAAATAAAATGTATTTATCACTTAACTTATCTAACTGAATAGACATGGTTTCCTTAAAATCTAACTTTGTGGCTGTGCTTGTATTGGTGGCACCTTGAATATGAGAGCGAGGTGGTTGGAGTGTTTCTCTGCGTTCCAGGGGGGCTTGGCACACGACATCTCGATGATGGCACAGCCCACACTCCACACGTCACAGCTCCGGCCGTACTGCTGTCCACGCAGCACCTGCAGAGTCAACCGTACACAAAAAGGTATCAACATATGGACAACTGCGTGACGTTTATTGAATTTAAGCCTTTACTGCACGCGCCCACTACACACAATTAACTCTACTCCATTCATAGTCTAGCATTTGCAAATAGCAGCAGAAAGGACTGAAATGGCAAGTCATTGTTTTATAGCACTTGACTGGGTGTTGTTGAGGAGTGGCATAGTTACACAACAGACACTTTTTGGTGGATGGACACACAACGTCAAACCAAAAAGAGTTAAATGTATTACGGAGCCTCCCATAGGCGGGCATTATGTTTTGTTGTGTCTATTTAGTTGCCCTGTTTCTACATTTGTCACATGACTATGGCTTCAATTTATTCCCAGGCCAAATCTAGCTTTCGTACGTATGGGGAAGGCCATTTAAAATGTCGTTGGATTCCGACAAAGCTTTTTTCCGGCGGTGAAACCCAGCCGCCATTATACGGGCCATTCAGAGTCACGTGTTTGCTACGGAAGTGAATTAAAGTGGATTTAGATTTCTCAGTAACTCCCAAATGTAAGAGCATTTTAATCCCCTTTGAAAGAGAAGGCCCCCACAATGGAGGCCGACCCCTTAATGTCTTGTTATTGTAGTGGCTCCCAAAACCTTGTTTAATTAGGAGGGAGTTCAACTGCCCAGGCCTCCCACAGCATGACAGCCCAGTTTAATACCAGCATGATCAGGGCCCTCTTCAAAACGAACAGCCCCCACAGAAGGCTAATGCTTCGGCTTCTACCTCTTTCAGACCCTCTCCACAAAGAGGATACAGAGGACTGGGGGTTTTGATCTTAGGACATTGGTTTAAGTGGCGGAATTTACTCGTTTTATGCGAGCCATCACTTGTACGCAGTGTGTGTGTTAGGCTGTGTCTGAAATTCACTATGGCTCCAGTCAAAAGGATTGCACTATAAAGGCCGGGAACAGAATGCTAATTCTAAAACGCAGATTTACTCTCTCTCCCTTTCATCCATGCGTACCTCTGGGGCCATGAAGGCAATGGTTCCTAGGAGTTGGCCCTGGAACTCCCCTGCTCCAGTGCCCTTGGAGGCCAGTCTGGCTGCAGCACCGAAGTCAGCTATCCTCAGCCTCTGACCTGTGCTGTCAATCAGCAAGTTGGCACCTGGAGGAAACAGGGGGAGAGAAGGTGAGTTATAGTATGCCATAACAGGAGAGGTAGGGTGAGGTGTGTTCTGACTAGTCACCCAGTAGTTAGTCTCTAGTTAGTTATTCCTGACCAGTACAAACCCAGTAGTCAGTCTCTAGTTAATTATTCCTGACCAGTACAAACCCAGTAGTCAGTCTCTAGTTAGTTATTCCTGTCCTATATAAACCCAGTAGTCAGTCTCTAGTTAGTTATTCCTGACCAGTACAAACCCAGTAGTCAGTCTCTAGTTAGTTATTCCTGACCAGTACAAACCCAGTAGTCAGTCTCTAGTTAGTTATTCCTGACCTGTCTAGTACAAACCCAGTAGTCAGTCTCTAGTTAGTTATTCCTGTCCTATATAAACCCAGTAGTCAGTCTCTAGTTAGTTATTCCTGACCAGTACAAACCCAGTAGTCAGTCTCTAGTTAATTATTCCTGTCCTGTATAAACCCAGTAGTCAGTCTCTAGTTAGTTATTCTTGACCTGTCTAGTACAAACCCAGTAGTCAGTCTCTAGTTAGTTATTCCTGACCAGTACAAACCCAGTAGTCAGTCTCTAGTTAATTATTCCTGTCCTGTATAAACCCAGTAGTCAGTCTCTAGTTAATTATTCCTGTCCTGTATAAACCCAGTAGTCAGTCTCTAGTTAGTTATTCCTGACCTGTACAAAGCCAGTAGTCAGTCTCTAGTTAATTATTCCTGACCAGTCCAGTACAAACCCTTATTATAGTTTCTTATTTCTACACTACATTTGTCCTTTAGCAGACGCTCTTCGGCAGAGCGACTTACAGCAGCAGTTACTTACCACTCAGTCTCCAAAGTTCCACCCGGAAAAAGATGAAACACATGGAATGAGTGTGTTCCCTGAGAGCCCACCTTGAACCCTGCGACAGGCAGCTCAATAGCAGCAGGGACTTCCTGTGCGCTGGATGTGTGTGCCCTCACCTTTGATGTCTCTGTGGATGATCTGGTTCTCGTGGAGGTAGGCCAGGCCTCGGAGCAGCTGCTCCGTGTAGTTGATGATCACAGCCTCCTTGAAGGCTCCATACTTGTTCAGGAGATGGGACACACTGCCACCTGGACACAACAGAGAGAGGATCAACCCATGAAATATAATGACTATTTATCCTATTAATGGTACACCCAGTACTTCTATTTCTACGGGAGCAACATATGTGATTGTTATAGGAGGAAATTTATAGTAGAGATGGGGTCAAAAGTTACAATATCTACTATCAAGTTCAACTTCTGGTTAGTTCCAATTGGACATGACTTGTCTTATTTACATACAGGAAGTTAATGCTGCTGATACATATTCATCACTCATTAAAAGGTTCAATTTCTATTTTATGTACCCAGTTCTGAAAAGTTGAATAAATACAAAATGAATAATCACATCAAAGATAAAAAGCAAGAAAACAAAAATCTATCAAATTAGATATATTTTTTAATCAACTAAACCAAAAAAAACATCCAAAAGTCAATTAAGGCTTTTTTCAACGTGGGATATCATCATCATCATCAGCAGCAGAGGAGGTCGTTACCTGCCATCCACTCCACCATCAGGTTGTAGTTGCTCTTCTCGCAGGTGGCCCCCAGCATACGGATGATGTTGGGGTGGTTGAGGTGGGCCATCATCCGGATCTCCTCCCTCAGAGCAGTCACCACCTCCTCTTGCTCCGACGATGTGTTCCTGATGTAGGTCACCTATAGTCGGGGAGGACATGCATACACAGGGTTATCAGGGGAAGAGAGCTGGACATTCTCTTTATGGGCAACATCTCAGTTTGAGATCACTAGCTAAAATGAAGTCACAACTCTGACATGGAATCCCCAGAGTTTCTGCACCAGGGAACACAAGAGACCCATAGGCCCCACCTAGCAACAACACCTAGCCCTTATTCCCTAAACACAAAGCATTGAATAGGTATACATGTGCTATGGTAAGAGCTCTGACTGGCTAGGACACATTTTTATAACCATCTATTTCTCTGACATCAACAGGTGTGTATCAGGGCAGACATCTGTGGTTGCCATGTGTCTCCTCTTCTCACCTGTTTGACGGCCATCAGGGTGCCAGTGCCCACGTCCTGGGCCTGGTAGCAGGAGGAGAAGGCCCCCAGGCCAATCTGCTGGCCCTTCAGCCACTCCTGGCCCTCCCTGTAGGGCTGCTTGGCTTTGGTATGGCCAGGCAGTGTCTCTGGAGTCTGGGGAAGCATGGGATGACAACACGTCAGTATGACACACACACATACATACATACACACCTGAAGTCGGAGGTTTACATACACCTTAGCCAGATACATTTAAACTCGGTTTCACAATTCCTGACATTTAATCCTAGTAAGAATTCCCTGTTTTAGGTCAGTTAGGATCACCACTTTATTTTAAGAATGTGAAATGTCAGAATAATAGTAGAGAGAATTATTTCTTTAAGCTTTTATTTCTTTCATCACATTCCCAGTGGGTTAGAAGTTTACATACACTCAATTAGTATGTTGTAGCATTGCTTTTAAATTGTTTAACTTGGGTCAAACGTTTCAGGTAGCCTTCCACAAGCTTCCCACAATAAGTTGGGTGAATTTTTGGCCCATTCCTCCTGACAGAACTGGTGTAACTGAGTCAGGTATGTAGGCCTCCTTGCTTGCGCACGCTTTTTAAGTTCTGCCCACAAATTTTCTATGCGATTGAGGTCAGGGCTTTGTGATGGCCACTCCAATACCTTGACTTCGTTGTCCTTAAGCCATTTTGCAAGTATGCTTGGGGTCATTGTCCATTTGGAAGACCCATTTGCGACCGAGCTTTAACTTCTTGACTGATGTCTTGATATGTTCCTTCAATATATCCACATAATTTTCCTTCTGCATGATGCCATCTATTTTGTGAAGTGCAGCAGTCCCTCCTGCAGGAAAGCACCCCCACAACATGCTGCCACCCTGTGCTTCACGGTTGGGATGGTGCACTTCGGCTTGCAAGCCTCCCCCTTTTTCCTCCAAACATAACGATGGTCATTATGGCCAAACAGTTCTATTTTTGTTTCATCAGACCAGAGGACATTTCTCAAAAAAGTACGATCTTTGTCCCCATGTGCAATTGCAAACCGTAGTGTGGCTTTTTTATGGCGGTTTTGGAGCAGTGGCTTCTTCCTTGCTGAGCGGCCTTTCAGGTTATGTCGATATAGGACTCGTTTAACTGTGGATATAGATACTTTTGTACCCGTTTCCTCCAGCATCTTCACAAGGTCCTTTGTGGTTGTTCTGGGATTGATTGCCACTTTTTGCACCAAAGTACGTTCATCTCTAGGAGACAGAACGCTTCTCCTTCCTGAGCGGTATGACAGCTGCGTGGGCCCATCCTGTTTATACTTGCGTACTATTGTTTGTACAGATGAACGTGGTACCTTCAGGCGTTTGGAAATTGCTCCCAAGGATGAACCAGACTTGTGGAGGTCTACTATTTTTTTTCTGAGGTCTTGGCTGATTTCTTTTGATTTTCCCATGATGTCAAGCAGGTAGGGCTTGAAATATATCCACAGGTACAACTCTAATTGACTCAAATGAAGTCAATTAGCCTATCAGAAGCTTCTAAAGCCATGACATAATTTTCTGGAATTTTCCAAGCTGTTTAAAGGCACAGTCAACTTAGTGTATGTAAACTTCTGACCCACTGGAATTGTGATACAGTGAATTATAAGTGAAATAATCTGTCTGTAAACAATTGTTGGAAATATTACCTGTGTCGTGCACAAAGTAGATGTCCTAACCGACTTGTCAAAACTATAGTTTGTTAACAAGAAATTTGTGGAGTGGTTGAAAAACAAGTTTTAATGACTCCAACCTAAGTGTATGTAAACTTCCGACTTCAACTGTACACACACACCTTCAAATGAGTGGATTCGACTATTTCAGCCACACAGGTGTATAAAATCAAGCACACAGCCAATCTCCACAGACAAAGATTGGCAGTAAAATGGCGCTTACTGAAGACCTCAGTGACTTTCAATGTGGCACTGTCAATTTCTGCCCTTCTAGAGCTTCCCTGGTCAACTAAGTGCTGTTATTGTGAAGTGGAAACGTCTAGGAGCAACAACGGCTCAGCCGTGAAGTGGTAGGCTTCCCACAGCCAGCATGTGTATAGGTAATAGGCCTAGTACCACACACACGCTGTGGTTTAGATTTAGGTCTTCAGTCAACATTGGCAGGTTGATATGAATGATTATTCCCATGTATTCTCTGACCTTGGGTGTGACAATGTTCTCTATGCGGCAGCGTAGCCTAGTGTTTAGAGCGTTGGACTATTAACCGAAAGGTTGCAAGATCGAATCCCCCAGCTGACAAGGTACAAATCTGTCGTTCTGCCCCTGAACAAGGCAGTTAACCCACTGTTCCTAGGCCGTCATTGAAAATAAGAATTTGTTCTTAACTAACTTGCCTAGTAAAATAAAGGTAAAAATGATATGTTATTTATTAAGCCAGTTACTGGGGCAGTTTCCTGGGCACAAATTAAGCCTAGTCCTGGAGAAAAAGGATGCTCAATGGAGAAACATAAGGCTTAATCTGTGTCTGGGAAACTGCCCTTTTGTTTAGGGAACACTGAGGAAGTCTAAAGCCTTGTAAGGACATATGTTACTGAAGGTGCACATTGACTCACATCTGCCTGGATGATGATGATGTCCTGGTCTTTATCCACCTGCAGCTGGGGGATGATGGGCAGCGCATCCTGCGACTCTGACATGGCCATAACTACGGCCAGCGCCGCCTCCTCCTCCGCCTCCATCTTCTCCTTGCACTTCTGGTGCTGTGTCACGTCCTCGCTGTACATCCCCACCTCTCCCCCTCCTCCCGGCCCGTCCCCAGCCCGCTCCGGCGACAGCACGGCCACCTCCGACTGGAACGTGACGGTGGTGGTGTCACCAGCAACGGGCAAAGATGCTTCCAGGAGGTCTTCCATGGAGGAGTTGAGCTCAGCAGAGGCATCCAGTCCACGGAACTTCTCTTCCACAGGGGTGAAGCAGCTGTCCTCGCTGCTGATGAGGGTGGTGGCACCCCCCATGTGGCCCCCTGTGGAGGGGCCTTCACCTCCGGAGGCGCTGGTGGAGAGGCTGGGCGATTCCCCCTGGAGGTCCAGCTTCATGCCCATCTTGGCGGCTCTTGGAGTGGGCGAGGTGCAGAGGGTCTTGGCCCCCTCGGAGGGGGTGGGTCGGGAGGGCTTTGGTCTGTGGATCTGGCTGGAGGGGAGGGGTCGAGCCTGGGTGAAACAGGGGGAGGGGAGCTGCTTCTCTGGGTCCTTGTTGCTGAAGGGCTTCTGCTGGGGAAACCTGCGCTGGGCGCCTGGAGAGCAGGAGGAAGTAGAGGGGGCAGTTGACGCTAGCTTGCTGGGGACGAAGCTCTGGGGCCGGGGTTTGGTACTGCTGTCAGGGCCTGGGAAGGAGGGGGGAGGGTGGGAGGCGGAGGGCAAGGGGAGGCTGGGGGTTTGGCTGGAAGGCGTAGAGTTCAGGCACTGGCTGAGGGGGCGGTTACGCGCCTGAACGGGGGGCTTTGGGTGCTCGGCCAGGGCCCCACCGCACGTGGAAGTGGCCATATTGGGACGCCCAGCGCTAGTTGAGATGGCCGCTAACCTCTCACTTATATCCTCAGGACTCGCTCCCAGGTTGCCGGAGAAACCTCTCCCTCCCTTCCCACTGGTCATCTGGACCGTATGCGTCGGGGTGTTGCTCTCGGTCACGTTGGGCGAGTTCTGAGGCGCGGAGGGCTCAAGGAAGGCGGCGCTTGCCCGTTGGTGCGCCTCGCTGGCGCTGTGCTCCATGCTCTCCAGACCCAGGTTGATGGCGTCCAGGATGTCCATCTCCTCGGCGATGGCGAGCAGGCGGCGGCGCATGCGGGCGTAGTGAGTGGAGCTGGTGACGCTCAGCATGTCCAGGAGCTTGACGAAGATGTGCGGCACGCGGGCCACCATGCGCGCGGCGCTCAGGAACACGCGGCGAGACAGCTTGCCCACCATAGAGTGGGAGTTGTCGATGGACTGCAGTGAGAAGCTCAGTAAGGGGAGCAGCTTCTGATACCTGGACAGAGGAACAGGAGATGGACAACTTAAAAGGCTGTAGCTTTCTATTCCCTATAGTACACTCTCTTGCAATAAAATCACTGTGTGAGATATAAAGACACGATTCAAGGAAGTGTTATCCAGACCCGAGTTTGTATCCAGACCCGAGTTTGGTCATCACGAGTCTACATATTTTAACTTAGAATAAAAAATATTTTAATTACCATGTCATCAACATTAAGAACAGACCAAACTACTGAATTACAAGCTACAAACCAGGACACCATTTTTAATAAAGTTAGGAGTGTTTATTAATAGCAATACCCAAAGAATCCATAATAGCACTTTAGGCCCCTTAATGAACTTCCCAAGCATTCAGAGTAATGGGCCAGGTCAAGGCAATGTATCCAAGGCTACGCACTCAAGCGTACAAGGTTTTGACTTTGTCTAGGTGATCGAGGCTATACCAGGACAAGATCACCATATCAATGCTGTGAGCTCAAGGCTACGTGACTACAAGATCCAAACTACTAAGTCAGGGAAATATCACTGGGCACAACGCTCATCCCTGTGGCACTCCTCTCCCAGGGAGTCAGACTCGAGTCAGCAGCTAGGTGAATCAGGCTATACAAGAACAAGTCTAGAAGAGGAGAAGATTGCGTACCTATCCCCCAGGGTCTGAGACTGGTGCCAGTCCCCTCCGGAGACGATGTGGGGGTAGAACTCAGCAGGGAACTCCAGCAGGAGCCTGTCAATCAGACACAGACGGCCCAGCAGGGCCTGCCAGTTATTGGCCTCCGTCTGGGGCCCCAGGATGCAGTTCAAGACATAGTCCACCCCGCCAATACCGATGGACCCTGAGAGAGATGGATAAGGAGAGACGCTTACAATGAGTTGTCAGTTGGATGTTGAGGACCTACGCACCTGGGCATTAATGGCCAGATGGATATTGAGTATTAGACAAGTGGCATATTTACTGTTGTTGAGAAGAAAAAAAACACTTAAGACAACAGATATAGTCAAAGTCGCATATATAAATTGTGGTGAGTATGTGATATGGGGTGAATACTACATTTCCACTGATAACCCAGAAGGGCTGCATGGGATTTGTAGCTCTTACCTGCTTTGAGGATCTCTCTACCCACAGCCAGCTCTCCCAGCTGGCCTTTACACAGCTCCAGTAGTGTGGACACCGACAGCTGGCTGGTACGACTGGACACGACACTCAGAATTAATGTCCATGCTAGACTGCTAATGGCCGTCATTCATACTCTAACTTTTATACAGTGTGTTATCTCTCGTGGACAGACTACGTTAACATTCTGAACAAATGAAGCAACATTTTAGTTCTGGCTTAAACGAGATTATACAGTGTGCAACATAGACCTACTGAAATGAGACAGGAATCATGGAAATCTGTTGACTAACAGTATTATACCACAAGGTGCCCATATTTGAGTCAGTTCTTAGAGATATACAGTATATCATGGAAATGTATATTTGAACCTGGAAGCCAGTTCCACTGCTGATTTTCATTGTTCCCCTCTGATCAGTGACTGATTTACACCAAGTGGGTGCAATTAATTATCAGGTAGAACAGAAAACCAGCATCACTCCGGACCTCCAGGCTCAGATGTGAATATCCCTGATAGAACACACCACTGATCATACTGGGAGAAACCTAACAAGTCCTGTTGTGTATTCTCCACCTGAGGGCACTAGCTACAAGCAGTTGTAGTCAGGCTCCCATATCTATCCCACTCTGTAGTTTCAGACTGACTTTACCTGTTGGCGTCGGCACATTTGACCAGGACGGTCTCCACCACGGGCCGGAGCAGCTGCTGCAGGCGCGAGCGTTCAGACACTGAGTGGCAGGGCGTGTACACCAGCATGGCCCGCAAGGTTTTCTACAACAAGGGGGTGAGAGACCAGGGTTCACATTACCACTTCAAACATAGTCAGTACTACAAACACTTTATCCCTAGTCCTGTGTGTGGAACATGGGTAAAGACAAGAACAGTGAATGTGACAACAATATTGTCCAGTCTAAAGTACAATAACTTACTATCAACTATGAGTTTTAAATACTTTATATAAAGCTCCCCCCCAATTTTGTTTTTTGCCCTACATGACTAAACCAAACAAGGCAAATGCTGAGATGGCAAGTTGCTAATTTAAAAATGATTTCGCAAACACAAGACCTCTTGGAGCCCAAATGTAATACTAATAAGGCGGTTGGGGAAATTATGCTTTTGACCCAGTCAAGTTACTGTCTATTCCTGTGAGAATATGTCCACCTGGGCCTGACCACAGGCCATTAGAGACCCTCTGTGGCCTCGGCTGGAGGTGGAGGACACTTGGTGGTGCTCCCCCCAGGAGAGGGGTAGAGGTGCTGGGTTACAGGCGGTGCAGCCTGACCCTTACTCCCAGAGAGAGAGAAGAGGTGTGAGGAGTGGTGACTGATAGAGCGTTGCATTGGAATGCTGCCCAGAGACCGATAGAGAGAGAAAAAGAGGGACTCAGAGACTCTTTCTCCCCCACCCTCCCTCCCTCCCTCCACCAGGCAGACAAGGCTACTCCTTCCTCCAACCACCTCATCCCACTCACTCACAAATCACTCAAACACAGCACTACATACACGCACGCACGCACGCACTCCCTCCCTCTCCCTCCATTACTACATTCTCCACAGCCTACTCTACTCTCAGGAGAGACGGATCATATCAATAAACAAGCATTTTGGCAAAACAAACAAAACTTCCAAAGGGGAAGCCACGTCACATGGTATGACAAGGCAAGAAAATAGGACCCCAATCATCAAAGTTATTGAAATGGTGGCTCTGGCATTTTCACTCGTTACAAGGTCCCAGGTAGTGCGCACGTAGCTAACGACTTTGCCCCGTGATCTGAGCACACTTTCCAAGGCTGCCTCAAACAAAGTAGAGACTTTTCAAAACGGTGATTAAAGTCGATTTTTGTCCCACTCTTCCAACTCTGGTGGTACCCATGGTATTTTTAGTCCACTCCCCGCCATCACCAACATCCCCTGCTTTGTCTTAATAGAAGAATACAACAGACGCCAAAAGTCTGTCTGCTGCTAAACACGCTGGAAAACCCCCAGAGAAGACAGAACTCTTTTTGTTTTCCATAACCGCAGCTCTGCTGAAGCAAAGTGCCGCGGGGGGAAATGTCAAGCTCCCCAGAGGGTCTGCATATTTTTTTAAACAGCCACCAATAAATATTGTTCTCTAAGAGAGACGAAGTAGAAGAAATTAGGCTAGGAGGAGTGAAAAAAGAGAGATGCTCAGTCTGTCCCTGGAGAATCCCTGCTGGTTTGACTTTAGGACTAGTCAGGCTAGCTTGTTGTTGAAGTGGACTTTAGGACTAGTCAGGCTAGCTTGTTGTTGAAGTGGACTTTAGGACTAGTCAGGCTAGCTTGTTGTTGAAGTGGACTTTAGGACTAGTCAGGCTAGCTTGTTGTTGAAGTGGACTTTAGGACTAGTCAGGCTAGCTTGTTGTTGAAGTGGACTTTAGGACAATTCAAGAGCTGTGGTGGAAGGGAGACAGGCCAAGGGGTGAAAGCGGAGATCGGGTAGCGCTAATTAATCAATTCCTGAGTACCGATAACAATACATTTCATGTCTTCAGCACTGGGTTCATGGCAATGAGTGGAAGTTACTTGACCGTCTATGCATTGCAATCACTGTGTACATACAGTCCAGTGTATAATTTGTCTTTGAAGTGATGGTGATTCCTGGAAGATAAACGTTTTGGAAGCGCCGTGATAAGAGGTTGTTTATGGACGGGGCTTCAGACTTTATGGGGCCAAAATGCTTTCCTTGACAGCTGGAGTATGGTACAGTCATATTTAAGAAAATAAGATACTAAAACACTCACACTGCTCTTTTTTACTAGCACCAACTTCGCTGATAATTAAATAGTTATCAGCCATGACTGATATGTGGTTGTCCCACCTAGCTATCTTAAGATGAATGCAGGAACTGTTAAGTGGCTCTGGATAAGACCATCTGCTAAATGACTAAATGTTGAGTCTCACCAGTGCAGCCACGTAGACCTTGTAGACAGGGTCAGCACACACCATGGAGAGGACGCTACAGCACGACTCCACCACCACGTCACCCGACACCTCAGAGCAGCCCGCCCCGGCCCCTAGCCCCGCCCCCGGCCAGGAGCGTTCACCATTGGCCAGGAGGAGCGCGCCGCTGACGTCATGCGACAGCCGCCGCAGGGCCATCTCCCTGATGTTCCAGTTCCTGGAGAACAGACAGCCCACCACCTCCATGCCAAACACCTTGGGACAGAGACATTAAATGAGTCTGAAAGGAATATGGCACTGATTGGATAGAGACACAAGTACACGTGAACCCCTCTTTGTAGGCAAAGGGAAAGGAATAGTCCTAAAAAATGCAAACGCTCAAAAGGTTATTGAAGAATTTGAAAGTATAAGACAGGGTCCCCACATTATAGACCCCACGTCCATCTTCCCACCCCGCTCACCTTTATCCAGGGCTCGGCCAGCTCTTTGTAGGTCTGGGGGATCTGCTGGACCCCGTATTGTGGCAGGGTGAAGTCCCCCTCCTGGGACGATGACCCCCCTCTGGAACCCCCTTCGCTGTGGGACGATGAAGCCGCCGCATTCTCCATGGAGACAGATGAGGGGTCATGGCTGCCGAGAAAGACGCCAAAGTCAGTGAGCTTTTAGCGATTTTTGGGGGACTCAAAATGGTGGTGGTAGGTAGGTAACTAGACTAAGTTTGAATTGTAGTTCTGAGCATTTGATATTACAATAAAGAATGGTCACAAATATGCTGATTCAGGCTTGGTCAGAATTCAGGAATATACTTTCAGAATATAATGAAATGGGGGGAGAAGTTGTCAATAGGGGGAGGTGGGGGGGAATCATATTCTGAAGACGCCAGGAATCAACCCAGCGAAACCGGAAAATTTGAAACTCTTTCCTTCCTGTTGTATTGGCACAAGAGTCATGTGACATGGCGGGTCATCATAATTGCAAACAAACAACAAAAAAACATAGAAAAACAACTGGGTACAATTTCAGGGCGGAGGGGGTAACAGATACTTTCTGACAGTATTCATGTCTTAAGGGGGGAAAAAACAACAACAGCTATCATTTCATTCCCAAGCAGACGCACAAAACAAGGGCTGGTGCCTGGCTGTCTGGCTCACATAACCGCACTGTGGAGGGGATCGAGCTCACGACAAACCTACGTACACACAAACACAGGTGCGCACACCAACATACGTGTGCATACTCACACACACACACGCGGCACTTCAAGTTCAAAGAAGTTCTTGAGGCTAGTGTATTTAGCATGGGCTCATTCAGGGGTATGTAACATTATACAGCACTAGAGCATTCAGATAAACATTGTGGAGACACATAATGTCTATAGTTTTTAGTTCTATAATGTTTTACAGTGGCTGGTTGTAAGGGTTGAGAGCTAAGGGAATGGTGATGTGTGGGGGGTGAGTCTCGAATGGTGATGTGTGGGGGGGGGGGGGGGGGGGGGTAAGTCTCGAATGGTGATGTGGGGGGGGGGGGGGGGGGGTAAGTCTCGAATGGTGATGTGTGGGGGGGGGGGTAAGTCTCGAATGGTGATGTGTGGGGGGGGGGTAAGTCTCGAATGGTGATGTGTGGGGGGGGGTAAGTCTCGAATGGTGATGTGTGGGGGGGGGGTAAGTCTCGAATGGTGATGTGTGGGGGGGGGGGTAAGTCTCAAATGGTGATGTGTGGGGGGGGGGTAAGTCTCGAATGGTGATGTGTGGGGGGGGGGTAAGTCTCGAATGGTGATGTGTGGGGGGGGGTAAGTCTCGAATGGTGATGTGTGGGGGGGTGAGTCTCGAATGGTGATGTGTGGGGGGTGAGTCTCGAATGGTGATGTGTGGGGGGTGAGTCTCGAATGGTGATGTGTGGGGGGTGAGTCTCGAATGGTGATGTGTGGGGGGTGAGTCTCGAATGGTGATGTGTGGGGGGTGAGTCTCGAATGGTGATGTGTGGGGGGTGAGTCTCGAATGGTGATGTGTGGGGGGTGAGTCTCGAATGGTGATGTGTGGGGGTAAGTCTCGAATGGTGATGTGTGTATATGTGTGTGGGAGGTGGTGGGGCTGTTGACACTGATATTCCCTGAACTCACAACCTGGGCTCAGTTATTGGCTTCTATTAAGCTTTAAGTGGAATGGCTCTGGCACACTGCATTAGCGTAGCCCTGTTTGACCTAGAATGATATAGCCTAGCGCACCACTAACATGCTAATGTGATGGCTCTGGCACACTGCATTAGCGTAGCCCTGTTTGACCTAGCATGATATAGCCTAGCGCACCACTAACATGCTAATGTGATGGCTCTGGCACACTGCATTAGCGTAGCCCTGTTTGACCTAGAATGATATAGCCTAGCGCACCACTAACATGCTAATGTGATGGCTCTGGCACACTGCATTAGCGTAGCACTGTTTGACCTAGAATGATATAGCCTAGCGCACCACTAACGTGCTACTGGGAGACTAGTCAGGATCGAGGCAAAGATGAACGGAGCAAAGTACAGAGAGATCCTTGATGAAAACCTGAGTGCTCAGGACCTCAGACTGGGGCAAAGGTTCACCTTCCAACAGGACAATGACCCTAAGCACACAGCCAAGACAACGCAGAAGTGGCTTCGGGACAAGTCTTTAAGTGGCCCAGCCAGAGCCTGGAATTGAATCCGATCTCTGGAAAAACCTGAAAATAGCTGCGCAGCAACGCTCTCCATCCAACCTGACAGAGCTTGAGAGGATCTGCAGAGAAGAAATGGGAGAAACTCCAAATACAGGTGTGCCAAGCTTGTAGCGTCATACCCAAGAAGACTCGAGGCTGTAATCGCTGCCAAAGGTGCTTCAGCAAAGTACTGAGTAAAGGGTCTGAATACTTATGTAAATGTAACAACCTGTAACAACAAACCTGTTTTTGTTTTGTCATTATGGGGTATTGTGGGTAGATTGAGGGGAAAATACGATTTAATAAATTTTAGAATAAGGCAGTAACGTAACAAAATGTGGAAACGGGGAAAGGGCCTGAATACTTTCCGAATACACTGTAGCGTAGCTCACCGCTAACACTCAAGGTTCTTTCCTGTCTCTGGGCTACTGTGTCACTGACATAGCCTGCAATGAATCAATCACAGATTCATTGTGCAGTTCCACACGATATGCGCTAATCTAAATCCCTAACACTTTGAGCTTATAAACAGCTTATAAACCATTCAATAGTTAGCTAACTATTAGTTAACCATAACTTGCATTCAGCTTGCATGAGATTCGAAGCTCCACAGCTGTTCTGTCATCTCAGACGAGGCAGGTGTTTCCTTTCCTCCCAGACACAAATATAGTGAAGCCGCTTCCCCTGTCTTTCACACAACAATACCAGATACCAGCTGGTGCGCTGTCAAATCATTCCCCCTCCCCCCATCCCAGGAGTCTTTCCAGGAGTTGCTAGTTCCTAGCCCACACAAACACACGTTAAAATTACCTGTAAAAATCATGGGACTTCCACTTGGCTCTACAGAGGGGGCAGATGAGCGTCTCGTGGTTCCGCCGGCATTCCTCAGCCCCTGCGAGACAGACAGACCAACAGAATTAGCTCTCCCCCCAGTTTAGAAAAATGTGTCAAGGAAGTCAATGCGCCAATAAAATGGAGCAACAATTAGACTGGAGTGTAGAGAGAGGAGGAGGCTAGGGCCTCGGCACGAACGTGACAGACTATCGAGAGGGCTGTATAGGGCTGTGTGTGTAATGAGATGGGAGTAAGTGGAGTGGCGTGTGGTGGTGCTTGCTGGACTATAAAACCTTCATGGATGACTGCATGGAGTCACTAAATGTCAGACGAGTCCATGTCTGAGGCCAGAGATTATAATTTCCCCCTTCACTCTATTTGAGGGGCATATGATATTCTGTTGTAGTTGCTTTTAGGAACACCATGCACATGTATATCCATTATGGCGCTACCTCTGTACACCAACTACTTCAACTGGTGAAGAAAAGCACTGAGTGAAAACAAGACTTTCAGAGCTTCTACTCTGTCTATTTTAGTGTCATTTCACCGTATCAGCTTCTCTCAAAATACATGTTTAATCACTCCACACCTCGTCAAACAGAGGCTGACTCTGTGAAGGGGCAAATTATAATAGGCTCCGAGCCGTTAGCGACCTCCCCTAACGTCGACCGACTGACTGTTTGAGACCTGGGTCTCTGTGGCCCGGCCTCAGACATGGACTCGTCTGACATTTAGTGACTCCATGCAGTCATCCATGAAGGTTTTATAGAGAAGCTGATACGGTGAAATGACACTAAAATAGACAGAGTAGAAGCTCTGAAAGTCTTGTTTTCACTCAGTGCTTTTCTTCACCAGTTGAAGTAGTTGGTGTACAGTGGTAGTAGTAGTTGGTGTATAGTGGTAGCGCCATAATGGATATACATGTGCATAGTGTTCCTAAAAGCAACTACAACAGAATATCATATGCCCCTCAAATAGAAAAATCTGGACCTTGATGCCAGTTTAACTGCTTTAAAAAAAAAAGTATTCTTCCCCTCTAAATCAGGGACTAAATCAGGGACTGATTTAGACCTGGGACACCAGGTGAGTGCAATTAATTATCTGGAGGAACGGAAAACCAGCAGTACTCAGGACCTTGTAGAGTCAGATTTAAATACCCCTGCCTTATGAACTAACCCTAAGTGTTACTGGGGTAAAACTATTTTGACAATGTCAGAGCTCACCTTGGCTTAGATGACAGAGACCATATTACACTGTACACGCGTCAAAAGTTTAAATGAGTTGAACTTTTGATAGCGTACTGTTGTACTCACAGATAGACATGCAGTCTTCTGATAGCGTACTGTTGTACTCACAGATAGACATGCAGTCTTCTGATAGCGTACTGTTGTACTCACAGATAGACATGCAGTCTTCTGATAGCGTACTGTTGTACTCACAGATAGACATGCAGTCTTCTGATAGCGTACTGTTGTACTCACAGATAGACATGCAGTCTTCTGATAGCGTACTGTTGTACTCACAGATAGACATGCAGTCTTCTGATAGCGTACTGTTGTACTCACAGATAGACATGCAGTCTTCTGATAGCGTACTGTTGTACTCACAGATAGACATGCAGTCTTCTGATAGCGTACTGTTGTACTCACAGATAGACATGCAGTCTTCTGATAGCGTACTGTTGTACTCACAGATAGACATGCAGTCTTCTGATAGCGTACTGTTGTACTCACAGATAGACATGCAGTCTTCTGATAGCGTACTGTTGTACTCACAGATAGACATGCAGTCTTCTGATAGCGTACTGTTGTACTCACAGATAGACATGCAGTCTTCTGATAGCGTACTGTTGTACTCACAGATAGACATGCAGTCTTCTGATAGCGTACTGTTGTACTCACAGATAGACATGCAGTCTTCTGATAGCGTACTGTTGTACTCACAGATAGACATGCAGTCTTCTGATAGCGTACTGTTGTACTCACAGATAGACATGCAGTCTTCTGATAGCGTACTGTTGTACTCACAGATAGACATGCAGTCTTCTGATAGCGTACTGTTGTACTCACAGATAGACATGCAGTCTTCTGATAGCGTACTGTTGTACTCACAGATAGACATGCAGTCTTCTGATAGCGTACTGTTGTACTCACAGATAGACATGCAGTCTTCTGATAGCGTACTGTTGTACTCACAGATAGACATGCAGTCTTCTGATAGCGTACTGTTGTACTCACAGATAGACATGCAGTCTTCTGATAGCGTACTGTTGTACTCACAGATAGACATGCAGTCTTCTGATAGCGTACTGTTGTACTCACAGATAGACATGCAGTCTTCTGATAGCGTACTGTTGTACTCACAGATAGACATGCAGTCTTCTGATAGCGTACTGTTGTACTCACAGATAGACATGCAGTCTTCTGATAGCGTACTGTTGTACTCACAGATAGACATGCAGTCTTCTGATAGCGTACTGTTGTACTCACAGATAGACATGCAGTCTTCTGATAGCGTACTGTTGTACTCACAGATAGACATGCAGTCTTCTGATAGCGTACTGTTGTACTCACAGATAGACATGCAGTCTTCTGATAGCGTACTGTTGTACTCACAGATAGACATGCAGTCTTCTGATAGCGTACTGTTGTACTCACAGATAGACATGCAGTCTTCTGATAGCGTACTGTTGTACTCACAGATAGACATGCAGTCTTCTGATAGCGTACTGTTGTACTCACAGATAGACATGCAGTCTTCTGATAGCGTACTGTTGTACTCACAGATAGACATGCAGTCTTCTGATAGCGTACTGTTGTACTCACAGATAGACATGCAGTCTTCTGATAGCGTACTGTTGTACTCACAGATAGACATGCAGTCTTCTGATAGCGTACTGTTGTACTCACAGATAGACATGCAGTCTTCTGATAGCGTACTGTTGTACTCACAGATAGACATGCAGTCTTCTGATAGCGTACTGTTGTACTCACAGATAGACATGCAGTCTTCTGATAGCGTACTGTTGTACTCACAGATAGACATGCAGTCTTCTGATAGCGTACTGTTGTACTCACAGATAGACATGCAGTCTTCTGATAGCGTACTGTTGTACTCACAGATAGACATGCAGTCTTCTGATAGCGTACTGTTGTACTCACAGATAGACATGCAGTCTTCTGATAGCGTACTGTTGTACTCACAGATAGACATGCAGTCTTCTGATAGCGTACTGTTGTACTCACAGATAGACATGCAGTCTTCTGATAGCGTACTGTTGTACTCACAGATAGACATGCAGTCTTCTGATAGCGTACTGTTGTACTCACAGATAGACATGCAGTCTTCTGATAGCGTACTGTTGTACTCACAGATAGACATGCAGTCTTCTGATAGCGTACTGTTGTACTCACAGATAGACATGCAGTCTTCTGATAGCGTACTGTTGTACTCACAGATAGACATGCAGTCTTCTGATAGCGTACTGTTGTACTCACAGATAGACATGCAGTGGTGGTGCAGCTTGTTCCTGCAGCCTTCCTCACACACAGTCAGACTCTCCTCATCCAGCATGTCCAACAGACAGATAGGACACATCTGCTCCTCTTCATCCTTCAGACTACTGACAGAGAGAGACAGAGGGGGTGAGAGAGAGAGAGAGGGGGACAGAGAGAGAGAGAGACACAGAGAGGGGGAAGAGAAAAACAAAGGACATAAACATATACATACACAGTTGAAATCGGAAGTTTACATACACTTAGGTTGAAGTCATTCACTTTTTTTTTCAACAACAACCACAAATGTCTTGTTGACAAACTATAGTTTTGGTAAGTCGGTTAGGACATCTACTTTGTGCTTGACATAAGTAATTTTTCCAACAATTGTTTAGACAGAATATTTCACTGTATCACAGTTCCAGTGGGTCAGAAGTTTACATACACTAAGTTGACTGTGACTTTAAACAGCTTGGAAAATTCCAGAAAATTATGTCATGGCTTTAGAAGCTTCTGATAGGCTAATTGACTTCATTTGAGTCAATTGGAGTTGTACCTGTGGATGTATTTCAAGGCCTACCTTCAAACTCAGTGCCTCTTTGCTTGACATTATGGGAAAATCAAAAGAAATCAGCCAAGACCTCAGAAAAAAATGGTAGATATGCACAAGTCTGGTTCATCCTTGGGAGCAATTTCCAAACGCCTGAAGGTACCACATTCAACTGTACAAACAATAGTACGCAAGTATAAACACCATGGGACCACGCAGCCATCATACCGCTCAGGAAGGAGAAGCGTTCTGTCTCCTAGAGATGAACGTACTCTTGTGCGAAAAGTGCAAATCAATCCCAGAACAACAGCAAAGGACCTTGTGAAGATGCTGGGGGAAACAGGTCCAAAAGTATCTACATCCACAGTAAACCGAGACCTATATCGACATAACCTGAAAGGCCGCTCAGCAAGGAAGAAGCCACTGCTCCAAAACCGCTATAAAAAAGCCACACTACGGTTTGCAACTGCACATGGGGACAAAGATCGTACTTTTTTGAGAAATGTCCTCTGGTCTGATGAAACAAAAATAGAACTGTTAGGCCATAATGACTATCGTTATGGTTGGAGGAAAAAGGGGTAGGCTTGCAAGCCGAAGAACACCATCCCAACCGTGAAGCACGGGGGTGGCAGCATCATGTTGTGGGGGTGCTTTGCTGCGGGAGGGACTGGTGCACTTCACAAAATAGATGAAATCATGAGGAGGGAGAATTATGTGGATATATTGAAGCAACATCAAGACATCAGTCAGGAAGTTAAAGCTTGGTCGCAAATGGGTCTTCTAAATGGACAATGACCCCAAGCATACTTCCAAAGTTGTGGCAAAATGGCTTAAGGACAACAAAGTCAAGGTACTGGAGTGGCCATCACAAAGCCCTGACCTCAATCCTATAGAAAATTTGTGGGCAGAACTGAAAAAGTGTGTGTGAGCAAGGAGGCCTACAAACCTGACTCAGTTACACCAGCTCTGTCAGGAGGAATGGGCCAAAATTCACCCAACTTATTGTGGGAAGCTTGTGGAAGGCTACCCGAAACATTTGACCCAAGTTAAACAATTTAAAAGCAATGCTACAAAATACTAATTGAGCGTATGTAAACGTCTGACCCACTGGGAATATGATGAAATATATAAAAGCTGAAATAAATCATTCTCTCTACTATTATTCTGACATTTCACATTCTTAAAATAAAGTGATGCGCTAAAACAGGACATTTTTACTAGGATTAAATGTCAGGAACTGTGAAAAACTGAGTTTAAATGTATTTAAACTCAGTTAAAGTGTATGTAAACTTCCAACTTCAACTGTACACACACACACACACATATATATATATATATAACAGCCAGGGCAGAAAGGGAAAGAGACATTTGTGTTAAACCAAGCTGGACCAATGTGTTAAACCAATGCTTGACCCTCGTTCACATCAAAATCAAAAATTTGACAACACTTTTGTTTATACAACTTGGTGGTATTCAAGGGCCTTCTGGCATAATATGTTTTACAATACAACATCTGTACTCTGTGTGTGTGTACACTACCTGCTGTCGTTGCTCGAGGCGCCAGAGTTGCTGGACGGACAGGACGTGTGGGGGTTGGACATGCGCGACACAAACTTCTGAATGGTGTTGCGCGACGGCGCCTTGATGCGCGAGCTGCGGCGATTGTGGTACTTCTGGAACAAGCTCTCCACCTGGAGACAATGCCACAGTTAGCCGTCGTAGGGAGACATTTGCCCTAGACGCTGATCTTGGGTCAGATTGGCATTTTCTCTACTAGTGGTTAAGTATCTACATATTCAAGTGCATATCTTAACGTGCATTCAAGACGGTGCAAGTCATTGAAAGTTATCCTAAACATAGACATATTCTAGCTTTGAAGTTTCTTTGGAAATTGGTCATTACAAAATGGGTTTAGCTAATCATGTATGCCCTTGTCAAACTATTGTTTCGACCTGAAGCATACTGTGCTGGTACGGATATCCCCATTTTCACATTGTCCTGTCCAGCACGTTTTCAGCAACTATGTTGGATCCTTAAACAGGCCAGCACGGTACAGCTCAGTTTTCTCAGCTCAATAGGGAGAAAGGGAAATTACACAGATTGGTTACAGGGCATGTCGGTTGGTTGCTGAAAGGTTACCTCAAAGTTTTTGAGGGTTTTCCTCCAGAGCAGGGGGTCTGAGGGCTCCAGCTGGAAGACACGGAGCATGACGAAGAGGACGTGGATACAGAACGCCCCTCGGCCACAGCTACAGGTCTACAGTGAATGGAGAGGATAGCAGACCGAGGGGTTACTCACGTGTGTGTATATACATACCAACACCGCACTCACAAACACACGCGCAGGCACACACAGATGGCCATAAATGGTCACTCAGACAGATACAGACCTGCTGATCCATCTGTCCCAAATGGTACCCTAATTCCCCCACGTTGGACAACGCTCTGGTCAAAAGTAGTGCCATTTGGGACGCAAGCCTTTAGTAAGAGGAAGCTCTACATTGCACCATCGCTACAGTAGCAAATGGCTGGGTAATCACCACCTTAGCGATGGAGCGTTTACCCAGCCATTTGCTACTGGAGCGATGGAGCGATTACCCAGCCATTTACTAACGATAAATCACTCCAGTAGTAAATGGCTGGGTAATCACTCCAGTAGTAAATGGCTGGGTAATCACACCATCGCTCCAGTAGTAAATGGCTGGGTAATCACTCCAGTAGTAAATGGCTGGGTAATCACTCCAGTAGTAAATGGCTGGGTAATCACTCCATCGCTCCAGTAGTAAATGGCTGGGTAATCACTCCAGTAGTAAATGGCTGGGTAATCACTCCAGTAGTAAATGGCTGGGTAATCACTCCATCGCTACAGTAGTAAATGGCTGGGTAATCGCTCCAGTAGTAAATGGCTGGGTAATCACTCCAGTAGTAAATGGCTGGGTAATCACTCCATCGCTACAGTAGCAAATGGCTGGGTAATCACTCCATCGCTACAGTAGCAAATGGCTGGGTAATCACCCCATCGCCACAGTAGTAAATGGCTGGGTAATCACTCCATCGCTCCAGTAGCAAATGGCTGGGTAATCACTCCATCGCTCCAGTAGCAAATGGCTGGGTAAACAAAAAGAGCCTGGCAATGTACAAGTGAAGTAACTTATTAAACTAACTGTCCAGTGTTTCCAGATTTCTATGAAATATGACCTATAATTACTTACAATACGAGTGAAATGGTTTTCCTTCCCCCAAAAAATAGTAATTAAGTACTGTATGTTAAAAAGCAACAGAATAGTGTGGGCACATATTGGTCATAAAAAATATTAATGCGAGTAGAGCGCTGATTGGTCAGCTCATCCTCCTTTAGACCGCGGATTGGCCAGCTCATCCTCTTCAGGAGTATGACATCATACTCTGAGAAAATAGAAAGCGTTCTTGTTGAGATACAAGTTTGAGGTGTGGTTTTTGAACAGTTTTTTTCTTAGTACAACTACATATGGGGATATTATTTTTAGGGGGAGAAAATCGAATCGCAATAAAATCACAGTATCAAATTGCAACATATCGGCACCTAAGTATCATGACAATATCATATCGTGAGGTCCCTGGCATTTCCCAGCCCTATTATTACTTCAATGTATGTTTTGGCCACAAATACGAGTATAGGACGAGTCAACAACATTATTTGGGTATAAGTTAACAGAATACAAACTTTTAAAAGTGAGATTTTCAAATGGACAGTTACTCTAACCCCATTGCTGTAAACGCAATTTGGTAAAAGCTGGAGCCGTTGTTGCAGCCAAGCCTCAATCTAGCCTGCCAGTTGGAATCTCACAAACTTGCATCAGTTTAATCAATTCCCAATCGACCCCAAGTCTAGACACTTGTATATGTTTGAAATGTCTGTATCGACATAATAGCTGATAACACCCATCTAATCCTTTTAATATCTACACAAGTACAGAGGGTAGAGGGAGTCGATTTGAAAATTAGTCTTGATTCTGTTTAAATCTTCATTGGTCTGAGTGGACTTCCAGCACTTCCTACCTGTGGACCAATGAACACCCTGTATTTGTTGTCGGGGCTGTCTCCTCCAATCAGAAAGGAGTTGGGGCCTATCTGCTGCAGTAGGTAGAGGCGAGCCCTCATGACCTTGTTGACACGGCGACTGGTTTCCTCAGGACTGTAGGGGGAGAAGCCGTCTGGGGAGGGCGCCCGGCGAGGGGGCGTCACCCTGCCACTCTGAAACTACACAACAACATCAGATTAAGACAGCCTCAGAACAATAGTTACATGGGTATATTATACTGTCACTAAATAGTCACTTAGGACTTTATATTGCTATGATACTTTTTACAGTTCTTTAAACCCCAAGTGAAGAGGCTTGATATCTAATCAATGTTATATTATCATCAAAATGTTTTTATGTCTGTGCTACGTCTGTATGTGGCTAATCACCGGCACGGGTGAGGCCCTCTTCCTGCGCACCCCGGGGGACTCAGGCTTCCCACCGGCCCTGCCAGAGGAAGAGGAGGAGGAAGAGGGGGGTCCGGGGGAGGGACTGCGGCGGCCTCTGCTCTGCTGGGGGGAGGAGCTGGTGGGTGCGTCGGCCTCTGCTGCTTTACAGCCCGCCTCACTCCCGTCCGGTCGCAGGGGGACGGGCTTCACCACCTGAGGGAGAGAAGGACAGGGGGTTAATATGTGGTTGGGGTAGGCCAAATGAGGCCTAAATGACAGTAGAGTCCCTTTACAGCGGAACGTTCAGGCAGACATTTGTTATGTAGAACAAACATGCTTCTCTGACATGTAGAACAAGGAATAACGTCAGCTCTATCCATGGCATTTCTATCTGCGACGTTGGTCAACTGAACACGGGTCTGTAGATCTGGTGGAAGCATTGACATTTCCACGCAGCCAATCGGAAGGCATGATGTAGCTATATTACCATAATACATATATCCATCTAATCCTCTCAGAAGACTGTCAAGACTAGAGGTCAGGGGGCTAGAGGTCAGCATCTGTGTCTGCTGTGAAAGACTAGGTGCAACGCATGTCCAATTCTGCTAGATTTGAGTCATGAAAACAAACTTTATTTCAAAGCATTAACAGTATCAAATCAGTCTTTAGAGTAGTGAATATTTAAGAGTTGCTTGGATCTATAAATGTTAAGCGTGGCACAGTAAGCTAAGTACACACACACGTGTGGTGTTCTCTCTGTGTGTGTGTGTGTGTGTGTGTGTGTGTGTGTGTGTGTGTGTGTGTGTGTGTATAGACCTACATGTTTATACAGTATTATAGCCGTGTGTGCATGCGTTTGTTTCTGTGTCCATGTGTGTCAGGCTGCAGTAGCTCACCACCGGGCCCCTCCTGCTACGTCTCTCCAGCCACTCGTGCTTCCAGGTGGGCATGCAGGTGGCCTTGAGCTTCTCCCGGATCATCCGCTCCTCGGGCCGGTCCTCCATCTTCTGCAGACCCCGCAGGGTATCCTTACTCTCCATGTCGCGACTACAGAGAAACCGCAGAGGGGGCGGAGTTAGACAATGGCAACTGCTTGGCATCTGACCGCAAGGCACTACAGAGGATAGTGCTTACAGGTCAGTACATCACTGGGGCTAAGCTACCTGACATCCAGGATCTCTATACGAGGCGGTTTCTGAGGAAGCTGTGGCATATCAACAGGCTGATTAAACAGCATGATCATTACACAGGTGCACCTTGTGCTGGGGACAATAAAAGGCCACTTTAAAATGTGCAACACATTGCCACAGATGTCTCAAGTTGAGGGAGCGTGCAATTGGCATGCAGGAATGTCCACCAAAGCTGTTGCCAGAGAATTTAATGTTAATTTCTCTACCATAAGCTGCCTCCAACATCGTTTTAGAGAATTTGGCACTAAGTCCAACCGGCCTCACAACTGCTGACCATGTGTAACCATGCCAGCCCAGGACCTCCACATTCGGCTTCTTCACCTGCGGGATTGTCTGAGGGGGGGGGGGGGCTGAGGAGTACGTGTCTGTGGTAAGCCCTTTTGTGGGTAAAATTCTGATTGGCTGGGCCTGGCTCCCCAGTGGGTGGGCATGCCTGCACCCCTGCCTACTCATGTGAAATACATAGATTAGGGCCTAATGAATTTATTTAAATTGATCATTATATGAACTTTAAGTAAAACCCTAGAAATTGTTGAATTTATATTTGTGTTCAGTATATGTACAAATCTACCCTCAAGTACCCCTGCACAGACTCGGAACTGGTAACCCGTGTACAGGGCCTGAAAAACTTTTTGGGTTCACCATGATTGTTGCCATAATTACACCAAAAACATATATTTTTTTAAACAGATGAGCATGCTTTGTAATGTTTCTCAAACAAATGTATTACTAGTAAAAAGTGGTATATTGCTAAATGTTTACATTTGAACCAAAATATTACAGAGACAAAATGTTCAGCTACCCCCTTTAAGGGCGGGAGGTTACCGTGCCAACGAGGGCGCTAGCTGCTCTAGTTGTTAGTGACACAGAATCTGACTAGTAGCCGGTGCCTTCACTAGCAGTTGAAGCAAAAATCAAACATTGAAAAACAACCTAGCTTGTGAACAAGACAATGTAAATAGTCAAGACACAGAAGAGCAAAGTCTCACTTTAGTAGACTTGCTGTGCGTCGCGGGATGGATAGATATATAAGTCCTAGTTCTTTGTGTGATTAACTACAAGCTATGAAACAAAACGACAGAAACACTTTGAAAACAGCTCATACTTGGCTGGTGGCGTGTGTTCATTTTAGACTCTGCCATATAGCCAAGTTACTCATTGTGTATTTAGTCCTCATTTTATTATTTTTCTATTATTTCTCTGCATTGTTCGGAAGGGCCCATAAGTAAGCATTTCACTGTTTGTCTACAACTGTAGATGTGATTGCCAATACCCAGCAAACTAGAAACATTCCCAGAACATTATCCAAGATTCCCATGATGTTCTAGTTAGGGTTCTCTCTTACAATAGGTTGATAAAGATTTTAACAACGTTCTCTGAATGTTTATGTTCTAACATTCACTAAAATGTTGTGCACAACATTATAAAAACCACCACAGAACATTCCCCAAAAGTTCTCATTGGTTTTCCAGGTAATGTAATAACAATGTACCAGTAATGTTTTCCCAGCAAACCAAAATTGGTTCAGTGAAAGTTCCCAGAACATTATTTAGGTCACGGCAAATGTTCTCATAACACACATTCCTGGTGATGATTAAAGAATGTTTGTATAAAACATTTGCCTAATGTTGCAAAAATGTTCCTATAAAACATTTAAAAAAGGTTCCCAGGATGTTTCATTAGGTTGTGGGACCAGTCTGGTGAGAACATTTTGGGGACATGACAAAAGATACACTACCGGTCAAACGTTTTAGAACACCTACTCAGTCAAGGGTTTTTCTTAATTTTTTCTACATTGTAGAATAATAGTGAAGACATCAAAACCATGAAATAACACATATGGAATCATGTAGTAACCAAAAAAAGTGTTAAACAAATCCAAATGTATTTTATATTTGAGATTCTTCAAATAGCCACCCTTGCCTTGATAGCTTTGCACACGCTTGGCATTCTCTCAACCAGCTTCATGAGGTAGTCACCTGGAATGCATTTCAATTAACAGGTGTGACTTCTTAAAAGTTAATTTGTGGAATTTCTTTCCTTCTTAATGCGTTTGAGCCAATTAGTTGTGTTGTGACAAGGTAGGGGTGGTATACAGAAGATGGCCTTACTTGGTAAAAGACCAAGTCCATATTATGGCAAGAACAGATCAAACGACAGTCCATCATTACTTTAAGACATGAAGGTCAGTAAATACGGAACATTAAGACCTTTGAAAGTTTCTTCAAGTGCAGTCGCAAAAACCATCCAAGTGCTATGATGAAACTGGCTCTCATGAGGATCGCCACAGGAATGGAAGACCCAGAGTTACCTCTGCTGCAGACGATAAGTTCATTAGAGTTACCAGCCTCAGAAATTGCAGCCCAAATAAATGCTTCAGAATTCAAATAATCAAATCAAAGTTTGTCACGAGCGCCCGAATACAACACTTACAGTGAGATGCTTACTTATAGGCTCTAACCAACAGTGCAAAAAAGGTATTAGGTGAACAATAGGTAAGTAAAGAAATAAAAACAACAGTAAAAAAGACAGTGAAAAATAACAGTAGCAAGGGTATATACAGGCACCGGTTAGTCGGGCTGATTGAGGTACAGTGGGGCAAAAAAGTATTTAGTCAGCCACCAATTGTGCAAGTTCTCCCACTTAAAAAGATGAGAGAGGCCTGTAATTTTCATCATAGGTACACTTCAACTATGACAGACAAAATGAGAAAATAAATTCCAGAAAATCACATTGTAGGATTTTTAATGAATTTATTTGCAAATTATGGTGGAAAATAAGTATTTGGTCACCTACAAACAAGCAAGATTTCTGGCTCTCACAGACCTGTAACTTCTTCTTTAAGAGGCTCCTCTGTCCTCCACTCGTTACCTGTATTAATGGCACCTGTTTGAACTTGTTATCAGTATAAAAGACACCTGTCCACAACCTCAAACAGTCACACTCCAAACTCCACTATGGCCAAGACCAAAGAGCTGTCAAAGGACACCAGAAACAAAATTGTAGACCTGCACCAGGCTGGGAAGACTGAATCTGCAATAGGTAAGCAGCTTGGTTTGAAGAAATCAACTGTGGGAGCAATTATTAGGAAATGGAAGACATACAAGACCACTGATAATCTCCCTCGATTTGGGGATCCACGCAAGATCTCACCCCGTGGGGTCAAAATTATCACAAGAACGGTGAGCAAAAATCCCAGAACCATACGGGGGGACCTAGTGAATGACCTGCAGAGAGCTGGGACCAAAGTAACAAAGCCTACCATCAGTAACACACTACGCCGCCAGGGACTCAAATCCTGCAGTGCCAGACGTGTCCCCCTGCTTAAGCCAGTACATGTCCAGGCCCGTCTGAAGTTTGCTAGAGAGCATTTGGATGATCCAGAAGAAGATTGGGAGAATGTCATATGGTCAGATGAAACCAAAATATAACTTTTTGGTAAAAACTCAACTCGTCGTGTTTGGAGGACAAAGAATGCTGAGTTGCATCCAAAGAACACCATACCTACTGTGAAGCATGGGGGTGGAAACATCATGCTTTGGGGCTGTTTTTCTGCAAAGGGACCAGGACGACTGATCCGTGTAAAGGAAAGAATGAATGGGGCCATGTATCGTGAGATTTTGAGTGAAAACCTCCTTCCATCAGCAAGGGCATTGAAGATGAAACGTGGCTGGGTCTTTCAGCATGACAATGATCCCAAACACACCGCCCGGGCAACGAAGGAGTGGCTTCGTAAGAAGCATTAAGGTCCTGGAGTGGCCTAGCCAGTCTCCAGATCTCAACCCCATAGAAAATCTTTGGAGGGAGTTGAAAGTCCGTGTTGCCCAGCAACAGCCCCAAAACATCACTGCTCTAGAGGAGATCTGCATGGAGGAATGGGCCAAAATACCAGCAACAGTGTGTGAAAACCTTGTGAAGACTTACAGAAAACGTTTGACCTCTGTCATTGCCAACAAAGGGTATATAACAAAGTATTGAGATAAACTTTTGTTATTGACCAAATACTTATTTTCCACCATAATTTGCAAATAAATTCATAAAAAATCCTACAATGTGATTTTCTGGATTTTTTTTTCTCATTTTGTCAGTCATAGTTGAAGTGTACCTATGATGAAAATTACAGGCCCCTCTCATCTTTTTAAGTGGGAGAACTTGCACAATTGGTGGCTGACTAAATACTTTTTTGCCCCACTGTAGTATGTACATGTAGATGTGGTTAAAGTGACTATGCATATATGATAAACAGAGAGTAGCAGCAGCATAAAAGAGGGGTTGGGGGAGGGGGGCACACAATGGAAATAGTCCAGGTAGCCATTTGATTACCTGTTCAGGAGTCTTATGGCTTGGGGGTAAAAACTGTTGAGAAGCCTTTTTGTCCTAGACTTGGCACTCCGGTACCGCTTGGCATGCGGCAGTAGAGAGAACAGTCTATGACTGGGGTGGCTGGGGTCTTTGACAATTTTTAGGGCCTTCCTCTGACACCGCCTGGTGTAGAGGTCCTGAATGGCAGGCAGTTTAGCCCCAGTAATGTACTGGGCCGTATGCACTACCCTCTGTAGTGCCTTGCGGTCGGAGGCCGAGCAATTGCCGTACCAGGCAGTGATGCAACCAGTCAGGATGCTCTCGGTGTTGCAGCTGTAGAACCTTGAGGATCTCAGGACCCATGCCAAATCTTTAGTTTCCTGAGGGGGAATAGGTTTTGTCGTGCCCTCTTCACGACTGTCTTGGTGTGTTTGGACCTTTCTAGTTTGTTGGTGATGTGGACAACAAGGAACTTGAAGCTCTCAACCTGCTCCACTACAGCCTCATAGATGAGAATGGGGGCGTGCTCTGTCCTCATTTTCCTGTAGTCCACAATCATCTCCTTAGTCTTGGTTACGTTGAGGTTGTTATTCTGGCACCACCCGGCAGGTCTCTGACCTCCTCCCTATAGGCTGTCTCCTCGTTGATCAGGCCTACCACTGTTGTGTCGTCTGCAAACTTGGTGTTGGAGTCATGCCTGGCCATGCAGTCATGAGTGTACAGGAGGGGACTGAGCACGCACTCCTGGGGGGCTCCAGTGTTGAGGATCAGCGTGGCAGATGTGTTGCTACCTACACTCACCACCTGGGGCCGTCAGGAAGTCCAGGATCCTGTTGCAGAGGGAGGTGTTTAGTCCCAGGATCCTTAGCTTAGTGATGAGCTTTGAGGGTACTATGGTGTTGAACGCTGAGCTGTAGTCAATGAATAGCATTCTCACATAGGTGTTCCTTTTGTCCATGTGGGAAAGGTCAGAGTGGAGTGCAATAGAGATTGCATCATCTGTGGATCTGTTTGGGCGGTATGCAAATTGGAGTGGGTCTAGGGTTTCTGGCCAATACCAGCCTTTCAAAGCACTTCATGGCTACAGACGTGAGTGCTACGGGTATGTTAGTCATTTAGGCAGGTTGCCTTCGTGTTCTTGGGAACAGGGACTATGGTGGTCTGCTTGAAACATGTTGGTATTACAGACTCAATCAGGGACATATTGAGAATGTCAGTGAAGACACCTGCCAGTTGGTCAGCACATGCCCGGAGCACACGTCCTGGTAATCCGTCTGGCCCCGCAGCCTTGTGAATGTTGACCTGTTTAAAGGTCTTACTCACGTCGGCTAAGGAGAGCATGATCACACAGTCGTCTGGAACAGCTGATGCTCTCATGCATGCCTCAGTGTTGCTTTCCTCGAAGCGAGCATAGAAGTGATTTAGCTCGTCTGGTAGGCTCTTGTCACTGGGCAGCTCGCGGCTGTTCTTCCCTTTGTAGCCTGTAAAAGTTTGCAAGCCCTGCCACATAAGACAAGCGACAGAGCCGGTGTAGTACAATTCAGTCTTAGCCCTGTATTGACGCTTTGCCTGTTTGATGGTTCGTCACAAGGCATAGCAGGATTTCTTATAAGTTTCCGGGTTAGAGTCCCACACCTTGAAAGCGGCAGCTCTACCCTTTATCTCAGTGCGAATGTTGCCTGTAATCCATGGCTTCTGGTTGGGGTATGTACATACAGTCACTGGAGACGACGTCCTCGATGCAGTTATTGATAAAGCCAGTGACTGATGTGGTGTACTCCTCAATGCCATCGGAAGAATCCCGGAACATGTTCCAGTCTGCGATAGCAAAACAGTCCTGTAGTTTAGCATCTGCTTCACCTGATCACTTTTTTATAGACCGAGTCACTGGTGCTTTCGGCTTTACATTTTTTCTTGTAAGCAGGAGGATAGAATTGTGGTGGGATTTACCAAATGGAGGGCGAGGGAGAGTTTTCTACGCATCTGTGTGGAGTACAGGTGAGCTAGAATTGTTTTCCCTCTAATTACACATTTAACATGTTGATAGAAATTAGGTAGAACTGATTTAAGTTTCCCTGCATGAAAGTCTCCGGCCACTAGGAGCGCCACCTCTGGGTGAGCGGTTTCCTGTTTGCTTATACAGCTAACTGACTGCGATCTTAGTGCCAGTATCCATCTGTGGTTGTAAATAAACAGCCACGAAAAGTATAGCTGAAAACTCTAGGCAAATAGTGTGGTCTGCATTTTATCAAGATACTCTACTTCAGGCGGGCAAAATCTAGAGACTTCCTTAGATTTCGTGCACCAGCTGTTTACAAATATGCACAGACCGCCCCCCCTCGTCTTACCGGAGTGTGCTGTTCTATCTTGCCGGGGCAGCGTATATCCCGCTAGCTGAATATCCATGTCATCATTCAGCCACGATTCCGTGAAACATAGGATATTACAGTTTTTGATGTCCCTTTGGTAGGATATTCGTGATCGTACCTCGTCTAATTTATTGTCCAATGATCGCACGTTGGCGAGTAATATTGACGGTAACGGCAGCTTTCCCACTCGCCTTCTGCATATCCTTATGAGGCACCCCGCTCTGTGTCCTCTGTACCTGCATCTCTTCCTCTTGCAAATAACTGGGATGTCGGCCTTGTCGGGTGTTCGGAGAATGTCCTACGCTTCATACTTGAAGAAAAAATCTGAGTCTAATCCGAGGTGAGTGAACGCTGTCCTGATATCCAGAAGCTCTTTTTTGCCGTAAAATACAGCACAATTGGTTGGGCACCCGTAAAACTGCTGCTATTTCTTCCGGCGTCGTTTTACCTCAGACACATCTCAACAACAACTGTTCAGAGGAGAACAGGCCTTCATGGTCGAATTGCTGCAAAGCAACCACTACTAAAAGGACACCAATAAGAAGAAGAGACTTGCTCGAGCAATGGACATTAGACCGATGGAAATTTGTCCTTTGGGCTGATGAGTCCAAATTGGAGATTTTTGGTTACAACTGCTGTGTCTTTGTGAGACGTGATGTGGGTGAAGGGATGATCTCTGCATGTGCATTTCCCACCGTGAAGCATGGAGGGGGAGGTGTTATGGTGTGGGGGTGCTTTGCTGGTGACACTGTTGTGATTTATTTAGAATTCAAGGCACACTTAACCAGCATGGCTACCACAGCATTCTGCAGCGAATACGCCATCCCATCTGGTTTGCGCTTAGTGGGACTATCATTTGTTTTCAACAGGACAATGACCCAACACACCTCCAGGCTGTGTAAGGGCTATTTGACCAAGAAGGAGAGTGATGGAGTGCTGCAACAGATTACCTGGCCTCCACAATCACCCGACCTCAACCCAATTGAGATGGTTTGGGATGAGTCGGGCCACAGAGAAGGAAAAGAAGCCAATAAGTGCTCAGCATATGTGGGAACCCCTTCAAGACGGTTGGAAAAGCATTCCAGGTGAAACTGGTAGAGAGAATGCCAAGAGTGTGCAAAGCTGTCATCAAGTCAAAGGGTGGCTATTTGAAGAATCTCAAATAAATTTTGATTTGTTTAACACCTTTTTGGTTACTACATGATTCCATATGTGTTATTTCATAGTTGAGGTCTTTACTATTATTCTACAACATAGAAAATAGTAAAAATAAAGAACAACCCTTGAATGAGTAGGTGTTCTAAAACATTTCACCGGTAAGGTATGTTCCCAAAATAGAAAAACTGTCCAGTTGTGCAGATGAGGGAGACAGAGTGCAAAAAACATTCACCTGATGTTCCAAGAATGTTCCCAGAACACATTGTCTGTTCTTTAAAAAGCTCCCAGAACATTTCATTCGGTTGTGGTAACATTGTGGGGAAATGACAAGAGATACTGCATGTTCCCAAAACACAGAAACTGTCCAGTTGTGCTGACATTCAGATAATGTTTGTATCAGGGTGCACAAAATATTCCTTTGATGTTGCAAATGTTTTAACAGAACAGCCTTTTCTAATTCCCAGAATATGTACAGTTGAATTCGGAAGTTTACATACACTTAGTTTGGAGTCATTAAAACTAGTTTTTCAACCACTCCACAAATTTCTTGTTAACAAACTATAGTTTTGGCAAGTCGGTTAGGACATCTACTTTGTGCATGACACAAGTAATATTTCCAACAATTGTTTAGAGAGATTATTTCACTTAGTTAACATACACTAAGTTGACTGTGCCTTTAAACAGCTTGGAAAATTCCAGAAAATTATGTCATGGCTTTAAAAGTTTCTGATAGGCTAATTGACATAATTTGAGTCAATTGGAGGTGTACCTGTGGATGTATTTCAAGGCGTACCTTCAAACTCAGTGCCTCTGCTTGACATTATGGGAAAATCAAAAAGAAACCAGCCAAGACCTCAGAAAAAAAATGGTAGACCTCCACAAGTCTGGTTCATCCTTGGGAGCAATTTCCACAGGCCTGAAGGTACCACGTTCATCTGTACAAACAATAGTACGCAAGTATAAACACCTTGGGACCACGCAGCCGTCATACCGCTCAGGAAGGAGACGCGTTCTGTCTTCTATAGATGAACGTACTTTTGTGCGAAAAGTGCAAATCAATCCCAGAACAGCAGCAAAGGACCTTGTGAAGATGCTGGAAGAAACAGGTACAAAAGTATCTACATCCACAGTAAAACGAGACCTATATCGACATAACCTGAAAGGCCGCTCGGCAAGGAAGAAGCCACTGCTCCAAAACCGCCATAAAAAAGCCAGATTACGGTTTGCAACTGCATATGGGGACAAAGATCGTACCTTTTGGAGAAATGTCCTCTGGTCTGATGAAACAAAAATAGAACTGTTAGGCCATAATGACCATCGTTATGGTTGGAGGAAAAAGGGGTAGGCTTGCAAGCCGAAGAACACCATCCCAACCGTGAAGCACGGGGGTGGCATCATCATGTTGTGGGGGTGCTTTGCTGCAGGAGGGACTGGTGCACTTCACAAAATAGATGGCATCATGAGGCAGGAAAATTATGTGGATATATTGAAGCAACATCAAGACATCAGTCAGGAAGTTAAAGCTTGGTCGCAAATGGGTCTTCTAAATGGACAATGACCCCAAGCATACTTCCAAAGTTGTGGCAAAATGGCTTAAGGACAACAAAGTCAAGGTACTGGAGTGGCCATCACAAAGCCCTGACTTAAATCCCATAGATTTGTGGGCAGAACTGAAAAAGCATGTGCGAGCAAGGAGGCCTACAAACCTGACTCAGTTACACCAGCTCTGTCAGGAGGAATGGGCCAAAAATTCACCCAACTTCTTGTTGGAAGCTTGTGGAAGGCTACCTGAAACGTTTGACCCAAGTTAAACAATTTAAAAGCAATGCTACCAAATACTAATTGAGTGTATGTAAACTTCTGACCCACTGGGAACGTGATGAAATAAATAAAAGCTGAAAGAAATAACTTTCTCCACTATTATTCTGACATTTCACATTCTTAAAATAAAGTGGTGATCCTAACTGACCTAAGACAGGGAATGTTTACTCGGATTAAAATATCAGGAATTGTGAAAAACTGAGTTGAAATGTTTTTGGCTAAGGTGTATGTAAACTTCCGACTTCAACTATAATTAGGTTGTGGGAACAGGTTGAGTACATTAAAAGAGAAGTTCCCAAAACACAAAATATGCTCAGTTGTGATGGCATTCAGACAATGTTTACGTTAGGTTGCACAGGACATTGCCTTAATGTGGTAAGAATGAAATAAGGATGACATTCACAGCATATCCGTTTTAGGTTTAACATAATATTCCATTGATGTTCACGCAATATACATTTCACCTCGTCTTACAGGTCTACAGAACACTTCAAGGACATTGACAATGTTATATTTTAAGTTTGACCTAATATTACCACAACATTCTCAGCATGCAAATTAAAGCATAAGAAAGCAGATTGGAATGTTTTACATTTATTTAACTAGGCAAGTCAGTTAAGAACAAATTCTTAATTACAAATAACGGCCTACCCCGGCCAAAAACTAAACCGGACGACGCTGGGCCAATTGTGCGCCGTCCTATGGGACTCCCAATCACGGCCGGTTGTGATACAGAACCCGGGGCCTGTAGTGTCACCTCTAGCACTGAGATGCAGCACCTTAGACCGCTGCGCCACTCAGGAGCCAATACATCACCATGATGTTTTTCTCCATATTTAATGGCAATTTACATATTAGGACTGTATTTGTAGGTGATAGACACAAGTGGCATTTTTATTTAATTCATAGGAAATTTGAACAGTATTTTTTTTAAATCATACAAACAACCATATTATTTACACTTCATATATTGACAATCTGCACATTATTTAATTCATAGGAAATTTGAACAGCATTTAAAACATGGATCTTGTGATCTCTGGGACTCCACTAGTATAATGTCATCTTCTGTATACTGCCCCATACAACCCGAGAGCAAACAAATCCTCCTCCCACCCCTGGCCAGTCTGTGTTTAAGGCTGTCGGGTCAGAGTGCTTCAGAACAAATATTCCGCCTCACACGAGAGGATGTTATGATAAGGAGGCAGCAGTCTGAGCCCGTTAGAGTTCCAGTACATCATACAAATGGGAACTGACAGCCTTGTTCGCTGCACTCCCAATGCTTCTTTGTGAATGAGCCCCCCCTTTCAGCTCCCAAACACTTTGCCTTTAAAAAAAATGGTTTGCCTACAAACCCCTCTAGTCAGACCTCGGAGTGCTGTGGTCAGGTCAATTCACCGCTTCACTACAACAACCTTGGAGTCTTTTTCCATTGGCTGGACTTGGAGGTGTGGGCTGCTCACCAGTCAACTGTGCATGAAGCTTGCTCTTATCAAACGATAGAGTTCATGAACCATTTTCACAAATCTTACACTTCAATAAAAAGGTATATTCTCAGTTTGATGAGTCATAGAAAATGTGAAAAAGGACTATAAAGTCCATAGAACTACAAAGTCCTTGAACAAACAAAAGGACTTTGGTTACCATTCAAGACCTCTAATTTGCAAAGATCTGAAGACTACAATATCAATATCCTCAGACAAAAAAAATTCCACAACTAGCTTAAACATCATGCGAACACAACCGGGAGCTGAACTGAACTTCAAAGTCTCCTACAAAACCTAAGGATTGCACACGTCGCATCGAATGTGGATCTAGCATGCCTGCCGATCATTCAGCGTGCTGTGTTTTAGGGACCACCCACTGTAGATGTCTGACTGTCGACATTTTTCACTAGATTCTACATGTAAAAAGTCAGTGCGTACTCAGTTCGCAAAGTACGTTTAGAGAGGCTAGATACTCTCGACCAGCAAAAGCTATTGGTGTGTCTGTGCCCTTATGGTCGTCAGTCAGAAGATTAAAGTCGGAGGGTAAAGATCTCCTTACAACAATTATATCAGCCTCCGAGATGAAAGATTCCTCCACTGGATATATAGTTGTTTACCAGACCTCACTGCATCCCAAATGGCACCCTGTTCCCTATATACGGGCCTGAAAAGAACTCACCCGGCGGGCCGATGGGAGTCACATGCAGGCCAGGGCCAGCTGTGGTAACCAGCCATTTTTAATTGATGCGGTGATCAATGCTTCTACCCCCTTCAGGCCTTTTCCGTTGGTCAATTGAATAGGAGGCTCGACTTGCTGCGGCTAACGAACGCTGTCAGTTCGACAATAACAAGTGGTTGGGTTGGTTGGGGGAACAGGAAGAGAGGAGTCTTCCTGTTCTGAGAACTGAAGAGCCGTTTGAAGCGTAAGATGTAGCAACTAGGAAGTAGACTGGGGTTTAAGTCAACATTACAGGGTAACGTTTATGTGGGGTTGATGCTTTGTAATTGTTGGTGGAATGACAATGTGATTGGGAACATCGATTGGGGACATTGCCCTGTATTGTGTGCCGTCTTTCAGATGGAACGTCAATCGGATGTCCTGACTCTCTGTGGTCACTAAAGATCCCATGGCACTTATCGTAAGTGCAGAGGTGTTTAGCCCGGTGTCCTGGCTAAATTCCCAAACTGCCCCTCATACCATCATGGACACCAAATCATCCCCAGCTTCCAATTGGCTCTTCCGTCCTCTCCCCTGTAACTATTCCCCAGGTCGTTGCTGTAACTGAGAATGTGTTCAGTCAACTTCCCTGGTAAATAAATAACAAAAGACTTAATGTGTCAGCTTAGCTACCATGTGTTTAGACTTTTCCTCTGTGGATGATGTGTTGGGTACAAACAGAGGGGGGCTCAAGTGGGCTTCCTATGGGCTAGTGGGAGGGCTAGTGGGCTTCCTATGGGCTAGTGGGCTTCCTATGGACTAGTGGGAGGTCTAATGGGCTTCCTATGGGCTAGTGGGAGGGCTAGTGGGCTTCCTATGGGCTAGTGGGAGGTCTTGTTGTTCATTAGGAGTACTCTCAAAACAAGGTATTTTCTGAGAATTAACTTAAAATTTTACATATACATCCTTCTCAGTAGATTTTCCTTAAAGTTTGAACTGTCTGTGATTAACTCTGATAGCAATGCTGTTCTGCGGCATGCTCTTTGAAAATGATCACAGTGCATGTCTCCAAAATGTCCTTGTACTGTACAAGTGATCGTTAGCATAGCGTAAGTGCATTCAGCTTCACTAAGGAGAAGAAACATACACATTTGGGCACCATAGTTCCTAGCTACACGCCATGTTCTGTCAAGCCAGCAAATGAAAAGAGAAGTCAATGTAGCCCAACTCCTTCATTTTTACAGATGTCAAACCTTCCAAAATAGACTTGTGTCAACGAGCACAGTGTGATAGTCAGTTAAAAACAACTGGAGCGGCCGTCTATTCAGTCCCCACTGGCAGAGGCCGAGACCGCCTATTCAGTCCCCACCGGCAGAGGCCGACCTATTCAGTCCCCACCGGCAGAGGCCGACCTATTCAGTCCCCACCGGCAGAGGCCGACCTATTCAGTCCCCACTGGCAGAGGCCGACCTATTCAGTCCCCACTGGCAGAGGCCGACCTATTCAGTCCCCACTGGCAGAGGCCGACCTATTCAGTCCCCACTGGCAGAGGCCGACCTATTCAGTCCCCACTGGCAGAGGCCGACCTATTCAGTCCCCACTGGCAGAGGCCGACCTATTCAGTCCCCACTGGCAGAGGCCGACCTATTCAGTCCCCACTGGCAGAGGCCGACCTATTCAGTCCCCACTGGCAGAGGCCGACCTATTCAGTCCCCACTGGCAGAGGCCGACCTATTCAGTCCCCACTGGCAGAGGCCGAGACCGCCTATTCAGTCCCCACTGGCAGAGGCCGAGACCGCCTATTCAGTCCCCACTGGCAGAGGCCGAGACCGCCTATTCAGTCCCCACTGGCAGAGGCCGACCTATTCAGTCCCCAATGGCAGAGACCGCCTATTCAGTCCCCACTGGCAGAGGCCGACCTATTCAGTCCCCACTGGCAGAGACCGTCTAATTCAGTCCCCACTGGCAGAGACCGTCTAATTCAGTCCCCAATGGCAAAGACCGAGGCCGTCTATTCAGTCCCCACTGGCAGAGACCGTCTATTCAGTCCCCACTGGCAGAGACCGTCTATTCAGTCCCCACTGGCAGAGACCGTCTATTCAGTCCCCACTGGCAGAGACCGTCTATTCAGTCCCCACTGGCAGAGACCGTCTATTCAGTCCCCACTGGCAGAGACCGTCTATTCAGTCCCCACTGGCAGAGACCGTCTATTCAGTCCCCACTGGCAGAGACCGTCTATTCAGTCCCCACTGGCAGAGACCGTCTATTCAGTCCCCACTGGCAGAGACCGTCTATTCAGTCCCCACTGGCAGAGACCGTCTATTCAGTCCCCACTGGCAGAGACCGTCTATTCAGTCCCCACTGGCAGAGACCGTCTATTCAGTCCCCACTGGCAGAGACCGTCTATTCAGTCCCCACTGGCAGAGACCGTCTATTCAGTCCCCACTGGCAGAGACCGTCTATTCAGTCCCCACTGGCAGAGACCGTCTATTCAGTCCCCACTGGCAGAGACCGTCTATTCAGTCCCCACTGGCAGAGACCGTCTATTCAGTCCCCACTGGCAGAGACCGTCTATTCAGTCCCCACTGGCAGAGACCGTCTATTCAGTCCCCACTGGCAGAGACCGTCTATTCAGTCCCCACTGGCAGAGACCGTCTATTCAGTCCCCACTGGCAGAGACCGTCTATTCAGTCCCCACTGGCAGAGACCGTCTATTCAGTCCCAAATGACAATGGAACCAGATAGGAGTTTACCATCTTTCCTCTGAATAAAGAGTCAGTGGTGTTGCCGTCCCCTCGCCTCTTAAATAACAGCTATCCCACAGGGCCGTGGGCCGGGAACAAAAGGGCATTGTGGGGCTGTGCAGGTGGGACCTGGAAGGGCCGGCAGGCTGGGAGTTCATTTCAAACCTCCACGTAAGCAGAGACTGCGTCACACACACACACACACACACACACAGCCAAGCTCGCTGTGCACACACCCTTTCTCATGGGCTTCAACGCTCCCAAAAACTCAGGTTACCGGTTCACACAATCCCTGCCTCTGCTGGAGGGAACAGAGGAGCCAGGACTGCTCAACAGTGTATAATGACAGACGGAGCCTGGTGTTTCTGGTCAAAACAAGGCTGAGCAGACTCAACAACAGCCATAAACAACTTCAAAACAGACACAGCATAGCTAACCTTTCAGGCAATACAAAGAGGCAGCCAATTGAATTTCGCCTGACAAAATAAAATGGTTACATTTAAAAAGGGAAAGAAACATATCCACATGACTAACCGACAAAACAAAAGGTCAACCACTCTGACTAACACATGGAAAGATCCGACACTCTGTAACAAAATTAATGAATGACACAAAGAGATTCAGCACCTCTAAATAGTGAGTGGAATCTAACGCTGACATGAAACTAATAACCATCACTAATGCTGTGAGGACCATATCTCTGTAACTCTCTGGCTCAGCCCCCCAGTGCATGGTGGGAAGGGAGTAGCTTAACTGAAACCTTATTACAGCCGGCTTGCATCATGACCACGAGTTTGGTGATCTAACTCCACGGACCACTGAGAGACCCCCTGAGCGAGCAACCGATGGTCAACTAATCCCGGGAGGAATCTCCTCGAAAGACCAATAAAAGTTGACCAGAGATTTCAGACAATAGTTCTACTATTAGGAACCAACAGAAGTGAACCGGTTAGATGGCAGAAACAGAAGTGAAAAAGGCAAACCCCTACAACAACTTGCCAAGTCATGAGACTAAGCAACCTGACGGAGGCATTTTAAGTGTAAATAAAAATGGGAATGACGTTTTAAATGAGCGCTTTCAAATCAATGTTATTTAAGCCCTTTGACTGATGAATCTGGCAGCTTTCAAACCCCTTGGTTGTATTAATGCTGATTCAAAGTACAGTCACAACGCTGCCTGTAAACAGCCAGAGAAATCAAATGACTGCCGTTTCAAAGCAAGATTCTGCCCAATGTTTCCCTCTGGAGAGAACCAGCCATGGAATAACTATTTAGACAAAGTGCTGCAGTACTCCCAATAGAAACATGGGGTCGGAGAGTAGACCGTACCCACTGAAACTTTGAGGGGGGGAATTCTGCTGCACTGAATTAGGGCTGTGACAATACCAGTACCGGCAATAGTTTTTTCCACTGCAAAAATAATAACATGAAGCAGACTACCCTCTTTGGTCCTTTAAAAACCCTGCTGAATGTTAAATAAATGTGAATTTTGATGAAAACATTAATTATATTTGTTTCCAACATTAGGGATGTTTTCCTAAAGAAGAAGTCGAATCCGCTTCATGTTTTGTTTCCTTGCCACGATACTAACGAGTATGGCGGTACTGGTATTGCCCCCGCCCTACACTGAATGTTAGCTTCAGCATCAGGTAGCCTGCCCAGTGCTGACACATTCCCCTCCATCTAGAGCTGCTTGGGACTGTGTGGGGGGGGGAAGGGGGGTATCCATCACTTTCTCTAGGGAAACAAGAGGGCCAGGGAACAACCTCGTTGACATATTGATTGAAAAGAAAAAAATGGGAGGGGAAAAGTAAGCCCTATCAATCGTATTCATTCCAACACAAGCAAGACAGCCCACCTGACCTAGACGAACATGAGAATCTATCATCCACTGTAATAAACCTGAGCTGAAGGGACACATCACAAGTTGTGTTGAAGTTTCTGCGCCTTTAGCATGAACTTCCTCTCAGGCAAGCAAACAAACCAGCAGCTTATGGTCGGAGAGGAGAAATTAGATTCCGAGCAGATATCCGCCACATGTGCCGGACGGACCGAAACTGGTCCACCAAGAGGATAAGTTCCCCATTACGGTTTCAGATCATATGGGCAGGCAAGGAGGGGGGGGGGGGGTAAACAACGACACAACATGGGACGTTTCGCAAGATTTAGAAAATATGTATTTCGCAAGTTGCCGGTTTGAAACCATCCACCTCCACCCGTCAATTCAGATGAAAGGGTTGGAAAGGAAGAGGAAAGACGAATCAGGGCCTCAATAGCAGCCTGATGCAAAGACATCAGCTTTCTCTGCCTGTGAGCTTTTGTTTTGTTTTTAACCACAGACAGTGGTGGTGTCATTGGTTAGAAGTACTATTGGTAGTCACATGAGTTGATTTATCGTTTCTAAAGAGGTAACAAACACAGCCACCACTTATGAAGACCCTAACCATAAAGATGATGTTGGAGCAGAGAGTCTGTTGGACATTACATTTAACATTTGAGTAATTTAGCACACACTCTTATCCAGAGCAACTTACAGTAATGAGTGCATACATTTTCGTACTGGTCCCAACCCTGGCGCCATGCTCTACCAACTGAGTTACACGGGACCTGTGTGGCAGGACATCTGCACAGACTCTCGCTTTGTCCCTCTCCAACCTGCTGTTTGGTTTGCTTGCCTGAAGAGGTTTAGGTCCAAATCCTATTCCTGATTGGAGGATAACTGGGTCACCATGTAAGAGATAAAAGTTCATGACGAATGTTATGCAACACAGGAAACTGGACCCTGGTGTACCATTCAGAGCGCCCTTTTGGGAGGTGTGCCTCTGTCCAATAAGGTCATTTCTGGGAAATAGTTTACGGCTATTGAGCATCCCTAGAGGGAGGGAAAACATGTTCAATTCACAGTTGAGAGTTTATGCCCAATTACATTTTGAACAATGGCAGGTCTACCCATTTAATAGCAATTAAGTTCGTTTGCCAACATTTTGGTAGCGAAGTTCTCTAGCTTTTATTTAAAACAAATAAAAGAGTAGAAATCTATCAAACGTTGGACTAAAGCTGGGACGCCCTGACTTTGAAATGTCTATCTAGTTCATAATAACGTGTGATGATCACCTACGATGTAGGCCGCTGACTGACTCAACGCGTCAGGTATTCACATTCTCCACTTGATCATTTTGGCCTATGGAGGAAGACTCGTTTAAACCAGTCTTCCAGCATTACCATAACATTTTCTTGACCTCTAATGGCATCCTGCTTGAGTCTACTCATTCAAATGAATCTTACCAGATGCCTTCCAAAACAGGACACGTCTGAATTTTGCAGGTCATCTGAGGCTTTCGTTTTAGTGCAGCCAGCTTCTAAATATAGGCCTAGTGCTGAATATAGGCCTAGTGCTGAATATAGGCCTAGTGCTGAATATAGGCCTAGTGCTGAATATAGGCCTAGTGCTAGTAGAGGCAACATGCCATGGTCTCGCCTGAGATATATATATATATATGTCTGATAAAACAATTTAAATTCACAAAAGTAGCTACACAATCAGTTTGTTTCATACCACTATAGCGGTTGCTGATGGCAAGTGGGAGCGTTGTGTGCATGCCGTTTAGTTCAGTGCCCACTGCTTGGCTATGGAATGTAGATGGAATGCAGAGAAATTCCTCCCACCCAGAGTTATTCAGAGCGCTTGGCCCCCACTGTGATGGGGGTATATGGAGGAGGTCAGGACCCCACCAACTCCCCACCTTCCCTCTCTGAGCAGGGGAAGCCCCATTAACCTCTCCCGGGAGCCCTCTTATCAAGCCACAAACCAGGCCAATAGTACTGCTGGTGCCTCTCATTCACACACCACGTCCTCATCACAAACCAGACTACTTTCAGCGGTTAAAAAAATAAGTCAAAACTTTTCCATAGAGGGGGGGAAAAAATGCTTAACTTCTGCAGCATGAATCATCACGGAGCTGAAAAGGCTTGGTTGCTTGGTGAGAATTGATGTGGATGAGGTGTCCCCCGCCCCCAGGGCTCTCTTCCCCCCCAGCGTGTCAGTGCGATTGTGCACAGTGCCCCAACGAGCAGACACTCCATTAATGTCCCACTGGCCAACGTGCTGGAAGTGGAGCATGGCCTCCGGGGAGGAGGAGGAGAAAAGGGGGAATCATGAGGCAGGATGAACACTGGTTTTAGGAGGAGCGGTGAGGCAGGATGAACACTGGTTTTAGGAGGAGCGGTGAGGCAGGATGAACACTGGTTTTAGGAGGAGCGGTGAGGCAGGATGAACACTGGTTTTAGGAGGAGCGGTGAGGCAGGATGAACACTGGTTTTAGGAGGAGCGGTGAGGCAGGATGAACACTGGTTTTAGGAGGAGCGGTGAGGCAGGATGAACACTGGTTTTAGGAGGAGCGGTGAGGCAGGATGAACACTGGTTTTAGGAGGAGGGGTGAGGCAGGATGAACACTGGTTTTAGGAGGAGGGGTGAGGCAGGATGAACACTGGTTTTAGGAGGAGCGGTGAGGCAGGATGAACACTGGTTTTAGGAGGAGCGGTGAGGCAGGATGAACACTGGTTTTAGGAGGAGCGGTGAGGCAGGATGAACACTGGTTTTAGGAGGAGCGGTGAGGCAGGATGAACACTGGTTTTAGGAGGAGCGGTGAGGCAGGATGAACACTGGTTTTAGGAGGAGCGGTGAGCTTAATATCGCTCTCCCTTTTCAACCGTGGCTTGGCCAATCCCAACGCACTTGTCAAACGCAGGTATAGAACACATCCCTACGGCAGACGCGAAGAGAGGAACTATGAAAAGTAGCCATTCCCTGGAAAATCATTCAATGAGTCTCCTGATGACATAGAATACACAGAAACCCAAGCATCTGACAACTATGAGCCATGACATCATCAGTTCTCTCATCTGATGTTACTTCTCTGATGCTAAAAGACACCAATCTCAAGGTCTCCGGAACATTCTAGACAAAGATAAACACAACCACCATAGAAACCTGTGCTGGGGCCAACCTTGGTCTAAAGGTTTCAAAAACAATGTATTTATGTATCTGTGTGTTAATTTCACAAACAAAACATGTCTTTAAATATACCTTGGGTTTATGAGAAGCATCATAGCTTCCTCTGCCGTGAGTCTCCGGGCGCCGAAGACGTGGATGTCGATTAAGGCAACCCCCCCTCACCTCTCTGATTGAGGGGTTGGGTTAAATGGAGGAAGACACATTTCAGTTGTACAACTGACTAGGTATCACCCTTTTCCACTGGAGTTAAAGTAGACAGATAATCTTACCAATCTGTCCTGCAAACAAGGCAGGTGTTAAATATTCACTCTGCTGTCTCAGAACAGAGTAGAGTGGAAACTTAGCAGACACAGGTGATTTCCCCCAAGTTAATCAATATTTTTTGGAAGTGGAACAAAGTGGAACAAAGTTCGAAAAAACACATGCAGTGTTCGGCGAATATCAAAGGAGTTTTTATTGCCGTTTTGTTATTGGACTTTTGTGTTTAATGGTCCGACTTTGACCGTAACTCTCCAGCCATCTGGCCAGCTGTTATATCAGGTTTATACAGTTTGCAGAAGGCCTATATTCCAGTCCAACTCAAAATGACACATTGCTCATACCGTAAAAACAGCCCATGCGTCGGTCGACCGTTTACAATCTTCACATCCAAGTGTGGTAGTACCACAGTCTCAGCATGCTAAACTAAGGTGGTGCCGTTCCCAGCCCCGGCACTGCTCTCTAGGACACTGTTCCTGTTGCCTAGGACCCTGTTGCCTAGGATATTACAGTTACAGTACTCTTAGGCTGGAGATGGACAGCAGTGTAGCTAGCATGGGAGTCTGTAGAATATAGTTCATGAACTGTCCATGACTTTGCCTGAGATACTGGCTGCTACAGTCATGAGCGGCCTCAGAGATGATGTTTGGAGGCGCTGTCTTCGTACACAGCAGGATCTTTCGCTGGTGATGCAAGCTGACAGGGGATACACGGCCCATAGTGGGGTACACGATGAATCACACGGCCCATAGTGGGGTACACGATGAATCACACGGCCCATAGTGGGGTACACGATGAAAGCACCTCTCCCTCTAATTTTTTTAAAATAATTCTAAACACAAAAAGCCAGAAGCCCCTCCCCCACCCTCTAAATATCCCCATTTCTTACGTTCTCTCTTGCGCCACTCATCCGTCCCCACAGTGAGCAGAGGCAACAGCAGCAGCACATTTCACAGGGTTTCAGCGGGCCCTCCCCAGTCACATGTGAAAGCGACTCGAGTCATGGGAAAATCTGGGCCAAATCTGCCCAGAGAATCACATGCATGGCCTCTCCCCGTGCACCACTGACAGTTAGGGAGTGAAGGAGAGAGCACGCACGCCAGAAATATGCAAAGTTGGCACTGTAGTAGAACTGCCTAGTTCTCTCCATCCATTATGTTTTTTTGGCTACGTCTAGGACATTAGAAAGTGCATCTGGCTATTCCTGCCTTGGATATTTTCATGCAATCACATTTAGCTCATACTTTTATAGATACACGGCGCTGAAGTATTTTTATTCCGTGATCAAATAGCCCTTCGGCCTAACTAAGAACATCATTGCAAAATATCAGTTGGACGTCGCTTTCAGCGTCGCCATTTTGACAGCTAGTTCCAGGAAAGGTGAGCTTTGGCACGGCCACAACTTTAAGTCCGAGACACCAGACATTAAAACAGAGCAAACAAATCACATTAGTGAAGTCAGATCAGCATGTTGAACGAAAGCTGTGGAGCGGACTGTCACGGGGGTCAGACAGGTTCCTGACTGTCACGGGGGTCAGACAGGTTCCTGACTGTCACGGGGGTCAGACAGGTTCCTGACTGTCACGGGGGTCAGACAGGTTCCTGACTGTCACGGGGGTCAGACAGGTTCCTGACTGTCACGGGGGTCAGACAGGTTCCTGACTGTCATGGGGGTCAGACAGGTTCCTGACTGTCACGGGGGTCAGACAGGTTCCTGACTGTCCAGCTAGCATCTCGCTAACAAGAGCCTCCGACAACACATGTAGTCCACAGGAGGTTGGTGAAATCTTAATTGGGGAGAACAGGCACATGGTTATGGCTGGAGCGAAATCTGTGGAATGGTATCAAATGCGCCAAACACATGGTTTCCATGTGTTTGATGCCAGTCCATTCGCTCAGTTCCAACCATTATTAGGAGCCGTCCCTCCCCCTCAGCAGCCTCCACTGACGTAATCTCTTCCGAGACTCATTCAAACTGTCTCGTGGAACGTTGAATAAAAGTGCTACCATGGCTGTGGTCGAAGGGCAGGGATACTCTGACGAGGGCAAAACGGTGAATACGGCTGCATTCAACCAGGCACATGCCAGCGTTTTCAGCTGCTTGAGGAAACATGGCTTGAAACAAAAACAACTTGACCTGAAAAGCACAAAGAAAGACAAAAGGAAAACAAGTGTGGAACAGTGACCCTGGGGGAGTGTGTGGAGGCCAAGGCAGCTGCCCGGATGAACGCACGGTGGAAGAAAGGCGTGGCTAAGTAAACATTTCTGAGCCCTTCCAAAAACAGCTTTGACTGTAACAAATGGGAGGGCCGCCCGAGCTGAACATGCCAGCCAGGGGACGTTATTTTAACACAGCAAATTCAAAGCAAGGTCCTCATACGATGCATAAATGGACATGTAAAACTGCTTTGGGAGGAACAGAGATTGCACAACTGGTTTGTTTCTCTGCCACTATACATTAGCACATCAGCAGAAGAAAGACGTGGAGCAATACATGAACAGAATGTTGTTAGGAGCTTGGCAGCTAATCGGCAGAGGCACTGGTCAATATTTAGCTGTCCTTGACCCCACCTTCTGGAAAATATTCAACCAAAACTACAAGCCATGCATTCTTTATCAGCATTCAAGATAGCCCTTCTCACCCCCATAAGCCTCTAGAACACTCCAATAACATACTGAACAAATATATAACGCATCATGCAACAATTTCAACAACTTTACAGAGTTACAGCTCATAGAAGGAAATCAGTCTATTGAAATAAATAAATTAGGCCCTAATCTAGCCAATCAGAATGAGTTTTTCCCTACAAAAGAGCTTTATTACAGACAGAAATACTCTTATGGTAGAGAAATTAACATTCAATTATCTGGCAACAGCTCTGGTGAAAATTCCTGCAGTCAGCATGCCAATTGCACGCTCCCTCAAAACTTGAGACATCTGTGGCATTGTGTGATGTAACAAAACTGCACATTTTAGAGTGGCCTTTTGTCCCAAGCACAAGGTGCACCTGTAATGATCATGCTGTTTAATCAGCTTCTTGATATGCCACACCTGTGAGGTGGATGGATTATCTTGGCAAAGGAGAAAATGCTCACTAACAGGGATGTAAACAAATTTGTGCACAACATTTTAGAGAAATAAGCTTTGTGCGTGTGGACAATTTCTGGGACCTTTATTTCAGTTCATGAAACATGGAACCAATACTTTACATGTTGCGTTTATATTTTTGTTCAGTGTATATCATACTCCTACTTACTTGCTGCTTCAACTTTGAAGTCGTGTGTAGTGTTAGCGCCGTATGATTTTTGGAGGTCTGTTTTCAGAACACGTCATGTGAAATTGTGTGTGTGTACACATCGATGTCTGTGTGTATGTTGGCTATGTGTTGAATGCATATACGGAGGGCCTGCAGGAGACCCGTTGTTTTAACTGGTAATCTGGCCCTGATTAGGCAGGGACCCATGTGTTTACTTTTCACATGTAATCTCCAGCTTGCCTCGTCCTGCTGCTAACTAAACAGAATCTGGGAGGGGACCCCTAGGCCTGCTCACACGCCTAATGGGGATGGAAATATCCGGGCCTTTTGTTAGTGGCCTCCAGCTCTGAGTGTTGAGCTAACCCCGGGCTTTAAACAGCCAGTTCTGGTGAACGTGGAGAGGCCCAGGCAGGCTGGTTAGACAAAACAGTCAAACCCAGCCTCCAACCCTCTGGAGTCCAGGGCCAACCCACAACCCACTGGGGCAGGGCCATAGAAAACAGACCTACAACTAGGCCCCTCTCTCTCAACGACACATTACCATGGGAAACCCAACGGCTATCAGGTAAGGTCTTGGTTAAAAGACAGCCATTAAAACAAAATACATTTGCCCCCAAATCCATTTAAAAGATACATTAGCATGGGCTTCTAAGAACACCCCTTCTGTTCCAAAACCACAGTCAAACATTATCCAGCAATCGTCGTTCATGCTGATGATGCTGTAGCGCCCCACACGTCGAGCATGAGACATGTGTTTTCTGTGAACACAATAGTATGGGCTCCCCTGTCTTAAATCATATACCAATTATCCCAAATAGCATTAGGCATTTTCAGAACGAGTTGGAGAGTGGAGAAGGACAAAAGCTGGCTTCTGACCCCCCCATGTGAAGAATAGAATTTGAGAGCATTCCAGCCCCTGGTCTGCCTAGCAACAGTGCATTTCAGATGCTTCGGGCTGCTCCAGTCTTAAAGTAACTGCTCGTTATAAACATTGCCATGTTACCTTTATAAAATCTTTGCATTTAGCCAGGCAAGTCTTGAACCTTGGCCAGGAGTTTTATGGAATGGATAACAGTGAGAGCTACTTTTCAGTGTCGGACTCAAAGTTGCGTTGTTTGTATGATTAAAAATGTCACGTCCATCACTATAAAATGTACAGGTTAGAACAGCTCTGAATCAAACCCTGAAAAACAGATGTTTCCCTCTAGATACTAGAAGAAGTATAAACAAGGCAATATATTGAATGTGAACATCTGTCAAAGAAATACTAGTAAAACTAATCGTCTCTCTGCAAAAAAATCTCAGTCTGGAAAATCCCAATCCTTGGATTAAAATGATTCAGTGAAAACTAAAAAAGTTGAGAGCTACGCTGAGTCATTGAAAACCGATCTGTCTGCGGCCATCTCCTCCACAAAACATAAACATAGCGCCTTTTAACATACCTTGATGGTGGAGTTGGCAGTGGACATAGGGGCTGCGGTCAAACCAGTTCTGGATGACCAGATCAAAGCACTCAGCACTAGTCATGTGATTCGGTGGGAGGAGATCGGTGGCTCCCCTTGACTCCAAAGGCTCCGTACTATCCCCGGGAAGTAAAGTGTTGCATTTTACACTCAAACGCTACTTTGCCGACCCTGCATTTAACACTGGACAGTAAGCGCATACAGAGAAGATCCTCTGGTCTGGTCCCTTCTCCCCTCAATGTCAAAGGAGCTGACGTTAACAACATATGATAGATAAGAAACTGATCCCTAGGACCACTCTCCACAACGTTTCATGACTTTGGAAGATCCAGAACTAGAGCCGTGACGACACCAGTATCGCCATACTCCTTAGTATCGTGGCAAGGAAACAAAACACGAAGCGGATGGAACTTCTTTAGGAAAACATCCCTAATGTTGGAAACAAACATTATTGTGTTGTCATCCAGAGATACATGTATTTATTTAACAAGCTATAACACACAAGGTTTTACATACAGCAGGTTTTCAAACGGACCAAAGACCTGGATCTGCTTCATGTTATCCATGTAAAAAATGAAAACACATCGCAACACTGGTACCGTCCCAGCCCTATCTAGAACTTTGGTTGATGAGCATTGACCTTACCATGGTCCTGGACTTTCTGTATAGGTAAACAGTCTGAAGTGAACATTTGCAGCTCTTTCTAGAAATCACAACCATGCTGGTGTCATTTTTCCGTATGACTATACTGACATCCACAGTTAGTCGTTGAGATGATGTCAGGTCATACTCTTTGAAGGGCCATGGGGTTTGTACTACATAGGCTTTCCCTCTACTTCACCCATGGAGTCATTGGGCATCCAGATGTTAACAAGCTACTAATCTGACTCCAAAACAGCCGCTCCCCCCAGCTGTTCAGTGACCATCCCAGTGTTGGAGCCACGATGACTCATTCTATCACGATGACAGGATAACAAGATGTTAATGACATGATGCCCCCCAGGCTGAAAACGACTGAAGACAAACATGACTTAAGCCCAAATATTTCTTGAACTCTTCAACATCGCCACCTCAAGACAATTAAGTCAAGCTGTGTTTGAAACCTAAGCCCGGAACACCATCAGCTAAATAAAATGCGAGATGAAATTACTTCAGGAAACTCTCAATTATGGATCCTAAGCAATGTGCACAGAGAGGGGATTTTCCGGGTCATTTTTTTTCTCTCCCAGAAATGTCTACTTAGTGATTTTTGGAAGGGGTGTAGTCCAAGGGAAGTGTGCTTCACAAATTACCGCTGGTCTGATGTGACTGCCGATAATTGCAAGGAGTTTTGTGCAGTTAAGAATACAAGCTACCAGCCAAGGTTATGAGGAGTTTAAACGAGGTGTACAAACACTAATCAAAACGACAACTACAGTACAAGATATAGGCTACTTTATAAACTAGGTTAGTCGAGTCTTGAATGCTGACGATGACAACCGTGGTATATTTAAGTCCTTACGCACGACGCAACGCAGAGTGCCTGGACACATGATGGTACGGCATACACTTTTCCAGGGGGGCCATATCTTATCCTGCATCAGACTGTCGGTCTACTGTAAACCACAACGTCAGAACTCATGCCACATCCGCTGGAAATGCAAACAAATTAATTGCGACCCCGTGGGTAGGGAACACCCATTGGCCACATACCAGCTTCTTCTTTTCCAAAGGAAACTTCTGTCCTTCAGAAGCAAAAAGCACAATAGTCAGGTTCCACTCCCATCAGCCTTTCAAGTGCCAACTGGTCAGTTGAGGTTAAGGCCCTGGTGAATTGTGTCCAGTTTCATTGTAAACATAGCACAGAGCCAAGCAAGAGCTCCAATAACTTAAAATGGCCAAGCTGAGAAAATATGGACGAAAAGCCAATGGAGGTGCAGCTTTTCTTGTTTGAGTGACCTGCTGAGGACGTGGTTGGGGGATGTTCTGGCCCTAGGCAGTGCAAGTGATAGCTTCTCTCCTCCACTAGACCTCAACCTCACAATGTAGACAGGATATATAGGGCACCAACTGGATCAATAATACAACATACACGGTGAAGCCATGAAACTCATCCAAAAAAAGGTAGGCCACATACTGTATCGTACCTACCATTATATCATCTCCCTCAGATACTAACTTTGATTAGGCCTCTATGAATTAAAGCTGCAATATGGAGCAAAATTCACATTGAAAGATCTATAACTCACATTTCATTCTCATTGAAAGCAAGTCTAAGAAGCGATAGATATGTTCTATGTGCATGATTTCTATGCTTCCCGTTCTTAAGTTTTGTTTTTGCGTCTTTTACTTTCAGTTTTGTACACCAGCTTCAAACAGCTGAAAATTTAAAAAATTGGGTTATGGAAAATATATTTCACAGTGGTTTAAATGGTACAATGATTCTCTACACTAAATATTGCTTGGTTTTGTCACAAACTGAAATTAAGTGAAGTATTAGAATTTTTGCAACCAGGAAATGGAGGAGCGATTTCTGCATAGTGCATCTTTAAATAAGGGACCTTGCGAGACATGAGACATTCAGTGTGCCCAATCGAGTCTTCCCTGAAGTTAGTGTGAAGCATACAAATAGAGTTCAAAGAAACATCTGACCTTAATGTGTAACCGTCACTGTAGATAGCAAGGGAAGAGGCAATCCAGGCCTTTGAATGATTTAAATCCTAAGAAACCGTGTCAGCCAGAGGAGAAAGAGACGTTGGACTAAATTCTCTTTTGATCTCTCGTCAGTAAGACTGTTTACGAGTAGTCAATGAGGTTCTGACTTAACACACCTGCTTTTTGAAACGTCAGCAACACCTGTCGGATGGCTCATCTCCTACCAGCAAGGGTTGTTCAGAGAGGACAAAACAGCTACGAATAGCTCCACAAAACTCAATGACGCTCTGAGGCAACATGTCAGTGAGTGATTCAGTTTGCTGATGCAAACCGAGGCGTTTCGCTTTATCCGACTCAAAATCACGATGTGGCTTCTACAATATGTGAGTGCTGGGGTGGAGTACAACAAACCAGCCTTCCTTGAAAGCACAATGTGTCCAGCTAGAGCATTTCAATAGGATGTGGAAGCCTAAAGGCATTTGCCAGAGCATTAGCCTAATTATGGCTAATATTGAAACTACACTATATACACAAAAGTATGTGGACACCCCTTCAAATTAGTGGATTCAGCCATTTCCGCCACACCCGTTGCTGTATAAAAATCGAGCACACATCTATGCAATCTCTATAGACAAACATTGGCAGTAGAATGGCCTTACTGAAGAGCTCAGTGACTTTCAAATGTGGCACCGTCATAGGATGGCACTTTTCCAGCAAGTCAGTTAGTCAAATTTCTGCCCTGGTCAACTGTGAGCGCTGTTATTGTGAAGTGGAAACGTCTAGGAGCAACAACGGCTCAGCCGCGAAGCAGTAGGCCACACAAGCTCACAGAACCGCCGAAAAATCGTCTGTCCTCAGTTGCAACACTCACTACCGAGTTTCAAACTGCCTCTGGAAGCAACGTCAGCACAAGAACTGTTCGTCAGGAGCTTCATGAAATTGGTTTCCATTGCCGAGTTCGACAGACTAATCTGGGTTTGGCGGATGCCAAGAGAATGCTACTTGCCGCAATGCATTGTGCCAAGTGTAAAGCTTGGTGGAGAAGGAATATTGGTCTGGGGCTGTTTTTCATGGTTCGGGCTAGGCCCCTTAGTTCCAGTGGAGGGAAATCTGAACGCTACAGCATACAATGACATTCTAGACAATTCTGTGCTTCCAACTTTGTGGCAACAGTTTGGGGAACTCCCTTTCCTGTTTCAGCATGACAATGCCCCGGTGCACAAAGCGAGGTCCATACAGAAATGGTTTGTCGAGATCGGTGTGGAAGAACTTGACTGGCCTGCACAGAGCCCATCGAACACCTTTGGGATGAATTGGAGCGGCGACTGCGAGCCAGGCCTAAACGCCCAACATCAGTGCCCGACCTCGCTAATGCTGTTGTAGCTGAATGGAAGGAAGAAAGTCCCCGCAGCAATGTTCCAACAACTAGCGGAAAGCCTTCCCAGAAGAGTGGAGGCTGTTATAGCAGCAAAGGGGAACCAACTCCATATTAATGCCCATGATTTTGTAATGAGATGTTCGATGAGCAGATGTCCACACACTTTTGGTCATGTAGTGCATATCTATGTAAACTCTGACAAACTCATGACTAAGATATTTCACTCAACTTCTTCAGCATTCATCAGTTTTTAAGTGTAATAAAATATCTGACATGGGATTGTGTTTAATTGTATGCTTTCTGTAATGCAAGTCCCTGCAAGCCATTGACACAATGATGATGCCTCACTAAATAAAATATGCCAATTATGGGTTTGGCTTGTGATGTCTTGCTCTACTAAATGAAAAAGGGTATAATATATACTTAACATTCATTATTGTCTCTATATTTCATTGGCCCAAGGATCAGTAGAGAGAGGACTAAAGTTCAACCGAGAAACTACTGTGTGCAGAAAAGGGCTCGGGCCTCTGAGGTCCAACAGTGGAGTTCAGTTTGTTGGAATTTTACCTTTGTGCGGTGAGGGGATACTGATGGTTTGCCTTAGCCCATTATCCCAGACAAGAAACACCACAATGGAATCCAGCTCTCTTTCCATCCATTTCTTTAGCTTTCAACGTCCTATTCATCTTTCATTATCTGTACCGTTCCAAAAGCCAATGTCTCATGTTGCAACAAATTCTCATCTCACAATCTTTCCTTTCTAAAAAGCTGTCATTCATCCCGGGCTGATCTTTGCGCTATATGGCTGTGTTGAGAAAGGAAGCCCAAGTCTGATATTTTAATTTTTTTCACTAATAGGTCTTTTGACCAATCAGTTCAGCTCTGAAAATATCAGAATTGGGCTGCCTGTCAATACACCTGTCAATCATTAATCCTTAAGAGTCTATTGACGCACCCGTGCAGCAATCTATTTAACATAATACAAAAATCCCCATTAAAATCTGCTAGTTTTAACAGTGCTGTTTGTCAAACCAGGGGACATCACCAAAATTGTTCTCACAAAAATGTCTAACATCTGAATGGTTTGGCCTACTAACTATGACCACCACGATGGTGTTCTCCGTTCTGCTCTACAACCCCCACAACCCGTTTGAAGTCGGTACCGCCAATGTGCCAACTTCTGTCTGTAGCGTCCGAACCGTTTGGGCTATAAACTAATATGACTCCACTATGGAAAGGGAAGACTCTCACGAACACGATGGTGGTTAAATGTGTCCAAAAAACAAACATTTTTGTTGAGATTTCTTATATCTCCTAGACATAGGACAGACACTTCAAAACCTTGTGTCTGTTTTGCCATTGATGAATGTGTTATTCAATGCGTTTCTATGGGCTATAGCAGTAAAGGCCAAATTAAATATTTGATCAAAAGCATTTTAAATATTTTGTTTGATACTTACAGGGGTCCTAAAATTATCAATCAAATAGCTAAATGATCCATGGTATGACCATCTTAAAACAATTCCATGTTAGTTTAGGAGAATACCCACCCCACCTTGAACCAGGTAGCCTAGCGGTTAGAGCATTGGGCCAGTAACCGAAAGGTTGGTGGATCAAATCCCTGAGCTGACAAGGTAAAAATATGTCGTTCTGCCCCTGAACAAGGCAGTTAACCCACTGTTTCCCGGTAGGCCGTCATTGTAAATAATAATTTGTTCTTAACTGACTTGCCTAGTTAAATAGAGGTTAAATAAAAATAATGGACACAAAGATGTTGATTGTTAAACACTACTCACAAGAGGAAATATATAGAAGTTGGCTAATTTTTAATAGCAACCATTACAGAACTGTGTGTGATCACAGTACACAGGACAACCAATTAATTTGAATTGTAAAACAGTGCATAACAAAGGATGTTCTATAAATGGAAAAACAGCAGAATTGGGATACCTGCTTGAAGCACTTTACCTACTGTAAATCTGAGGTTACACAGAATTTATTTCACCATGAACTTTTTAATAATAAAAACAATTCCGTTAAAATATTAGCTGCTTTTCACATATGTTTTTCTATGTGTAACGTGATGACATTTAAATGTCTTACTCTCAGAAAACCTCTTGGTAGTGCAACCTAGTGCTGCTGACCGTGGCACATCTGTAAATAGACACTTTTGCCTCTACTTCCAAATTACACATAGCCTACACAAATGGTCCTTCTACATGAGGGTTTGTAAGTAAGCATTTCACGGTAAGGTCTACTACACCTGTTGTATTCAGAGCATGTGACAAATAAAATGTGTTACAAGTTGGAGAATTACCGACCTTGAATTCTCTGGTCTTTGAAATTTTGACCTATGCTTTTGAAAAAGCCTACATAAGACCCATAACCATTATTAATTATTTATAAACCAATAAAAACAATGCTTACAGTAAACACGCACTTGCATTTCATAAATCGCTATTGCAAGTCTCAAAAACTGATAGAAACGTGCGCCAAGACGAGGAAATCTCACAAATTAATATATAACTGTGCAACAAAGTAACTAGCTATGTCTGCAACTGACAGAATCCAACCAACAAGATAAAAAGTATAACGATTATCAAACAATCCATGCACTGAGAGTCAATCTTGTATGTACAGCTTACCTATTTTGTGTAGTATTAACTTCTATTGAAGTTACGGTTGCACCATTATCCGGACTGAGATGGTCGCTGCTGTTTTTGAAAGAAGTTTTCAACAATTCCTGAGCGGCTGTAGACAAGCTATTAGTCGTTTTATCCGAGAGAGGGTGATCAGTTAGTGAGTTGCTCTGCTGAATGTGGGGTGTTTTCTGTAATAAAGTAGCCTGGACCGCACCAGGCGAGGAAATGGACAAGAAGTGAAGCTGCGCTGATATCGGAGCCGTCCCAGTCTCAGGAGACAGGAGCAGCGACTCAGGTTTATCCAGATCCACACTTCGGACTTTGCGTAGATCTTTACGTCTCCATTGTGAGTTTTCCCCGGTACTACTCTTCGCCTTACCGTGACTGCTTGAAAGACTAGGGGTGCTTGAATTTCCTTGAAGACCGCTTTCAACGTTTGTGCTGTTATTCGACTCATATATTCCTGACGACGAGGTCCGGCTCCCCGCCGTCGCCATTTTCAGTCACGGAGTTTATCACTTATTAGGTTCTATGAAGAGGGAGTGGAGGGCATTGGGGGATGGTCGGGAGGGAGGAGCGAGAGAACCGTGGTGTTTACATTCGACCGTAAAATGCGCTTCAGTTGGCGTATTTTGCGCAACTTTACGCAAGGTCCAAATCTCTCAAAATAAGATCGACAATAAATGATACGTGACTCCTGTTACAGGCAGCATGTGATACCACATCAAAACGCTTAAAATTATGAATCAGAATAAAGTTCTTTGTTTTATTTTAGATATAATGCAGAGAAAGTTAAACCATACATAACTACAAACCATTGGTAGCTGAAAACACACCCAGGGAACACTCAGGTTAAAATACATGAAACAGAACACAAAACTGGCACAAAAATGCTGCATTTACACAGGCAACTCAATTGTGAGCGTTTTTGCACTAATTGGTCTTTTCACTAATCAGATCTGCTCTTTTGCCAATAATTAGGCAAAATATCAGAATTGTGCTGCCTGTGTAAACAACACAGCTCTATTTAAAATGAGCTATTTAGCGCAGTAAAAACACCTGTCTATTAGCCACCAATAATCTCAACCAATAAAAAACAAGAAACACTTAATAATGAACACGTGCTTGTAAAGGTTGTAAACTGATGCGAAATTTGGCCTACTAACTGGAAGTTTCATAAATGACTGAGTAAAACAAACATAGGTCTACATTGAACACATAAATACTTTGAATAAAGATTGTTGTTATATGGTTTAGCCTTAGGCCTACATAAATGAACAAAACAAACAGAACTTATAACTAGTAATATAATTATTTCTGTTCTGTTCTGATATTTACTTATCAGTATAAACTGCAGAGATTGTCCCAAAGCACCAGGGAGGTCTCTGGCCATGACCAACCAGTTCAGTGTGTTCCTCTTTTTCTAGGGCAACCGTTGGTCTGGGCAGAGTGTCAGCTTTGTGAACCTGCAAATTGCATGTCCCCCTGAATCTATCTTTTGTTATTCAAGTTATGTAATCGCACAATTGAGTTTAAGGTCCTAACAGCAAATAAATATTGGGCTTGAAGGCTTCAACACAAACCCACATCATGTGAAGTATATTCTTATTTGGAAATACAGTACTTTTCCCCTTCACTGTATTCATGTCATGTACATTGTTGAAAATATCAGCCCTCAAATGAAACCATTGATATGGTTTTCCTCTTGATATAAAGGGATTGTTCTTCTTGATTCAAAGTACATTACATGTAGATTACACCAAATGCTTTTATGTATGAATAGTATGTGCTATTATGACCTATAGTGCATGATATTCAGGGATTTCACAAACATGAAAGTCAATGCCGAGCTATCTTGATATAACAATCAGAAACTCTTGAACATGGACCGTTTCAGACTGTGATTTTGAGCGTGCAAACTCAGCAAAAAAGTTTGTTTTCCCAGAAACCGGTAGTTGGGCAAGCAGGGTATTTTCTTTCTAAAAAACAGAGAGCAGAGTGGATCTTTGAGCCCTGGGGAGAAAACAATTTCCTGTCAATGTGGATTCAATCCATCACCAAGCGCTATTCATAGCCACTCAGACTTCCTGTAGCTTCTACACGTCCTGCTCACGTGGGCCTGAACACATGAAACATGCCCACACACCTCCTCACTCATGGTAATTTATACCAGGGTTGCTTTGGTCATTGAGGCTTACAAAGGTGTCATCGTTTGATCATTGACAGGGTAGAATCAAATGAAATGTTATTTGTCACATGCTTTGTAAACAACAGGTGTAGACTAACAATGAAATGCTTACTTACGGGCCCTTTTCCAGCAATGCAGAGTTAAATAGAAAACATATACAATATAAATAGTGACATGAGGAATAAATACACAGTAAATAATGAATAACAATAACGAGTAAAAATAACATGGCTATATACAGGGAGTACCAGTACTGTGTCGATGTGCAGGGGTACGAGGTCATTGAGGTAGCTATGTACATATAGGTAGGGGTAAACTGACTAGGCAACTGTAACAGCTGTCGTCGGAAGAAGGTGAAGACCAAAACGCAGCGTGGTAAGTGTTCGTCATGTTTAATAGAAACTGAACACTAAAAAGCAAAAACAACAAGTGACAACCGAAACAGCTCCGTCAGGTGCAACACACACTAAACAGAAATGAATCACCCACAACACAGGCTACCTAAGTATGGCTCCCAATCAGAGACCACGATAGACAGCTGCCTCTGATTGGGAACCACACCAGGCCAAACACATAGAAAACCAACAACATAGAAAAAATAACATAGACTGCCCACCCTAGTCACACCCTGGCCTAACCAAAATAGAGAATAAAAAACCTCTCTATAGCCAGGGCGTGACAGTAACAGGATAGACAATAGACTGAGCTGTAGCAGCAGCGTATGTGGTGAGTGTGAAAGTGTGTGTGTGTGTGTGTGTGTGTGTGTGTGTGTGTGTGTGTGTGTGTGTGTGTGTGTGTGTGTGTGTGTGTGTGTGTGTGTGTGTGTGTGTGTGTGGTGTCAGTATGAGTGTGTGGGTACCAGTCTATGTGTAAGCGGTAGCAGTCTTATGGCTTGTGGGGTATCTTTTCAGGGTCCTGTTGGTTCCAGACCTGGTGCACTGGTACCGCTTGCTGTGCAGTAGCAGAGAGAACAGTCTAGGCGTTGTCGTGCCCTTTTCGCAACTGTGTGGGTGTGTGTGGACCATGTTAATTCCTTAAAATTAATGATGTGAGTGCTACGGGGCGATATTCATTTAGGCAGGTTACCTTGATGCATTTGTGTTCATTTACCTTTATTTTAATTTATTCAATAGGTGCTTCAACTTCTTAAGAACTTTATACTGTGAACATACTAAATAAACATGACAATTTAACTTATATGTTTATGAGAAACATAATAATGAATTTTGTAATATCGATGTTTAGGTCACTGTAATTATATCTGCCGCTGTGGCCCTGCAGTCTCCAGTCCTGGTGTCTTCAGCTGACACCTTGCCAGGGGTCAATAGGACTCCTGCTCCTCCCCTGGGGGTCTTATAACCCTTCACCATTGAGGTACTCCTGTTGCCTGTTCCTTGGCAGAGGGGGCAGCCGTCACCGGATCCACCACCGCATCTTGTTGGCTCCCCTCTTCCAGCGCTGCTTCACAGCCTGCACTGGCCTCCACAGTATCATTCGCCCTGGTCTGGTGACCTCAAGCACCTTTTGTGACGGGGCGGCCAGGTAAACCAAAAGACAGGCCTTCTGGTCTACATTTCTTCCTCTCTGAATGACCACAAGTATTTACGTCATTCCTCTCAGTGACTGTCTACCCTTGCTGCCCTTTGTTGTTGATTTCAAAGCACGCTGTGTGGTCAGAAACATGCTTTCCCCATCCTGATGAGCACTTCCACAGTTTTCCCTCCTGCTGAACTTTTCCTCCTGTGGACTGAATCCCTGTATGTCTCATGTTTAATTGTGCGTGCATCTAAACGTAAGTGCCTTGAGATCTGTGTCATGTTATGTGGAGCTAAGTTTTGTGGTTTATTGTGTACAATTACCATGTGTTGAGCTTGTTAGCTAGCTCACGCTCCCACTAGCGTTAGCAGTACCGTTAGCATTTTGCATTGGAATGCATTAGCATTTTAGCATGACTGTTAGCGATTAGCCATTTCTAAGCATTGCTCATTTATGGTGCTATCACTCATGCTCATTGTAATTATATTATGTATACATTTTAACATTACTGTAATGTTTATTTGAGCACATTTGCCTGAGTTTCAGGTTTAGAAGTCCAGTAGGGTGTTTGCCAGTCTATTGCCATGTGTCACGCCCTGATCTGTTTCGCCTGTCCTTGTGCTTGTCTCCACCCCCCTCCAGCTGTCGCCCATTTTCTCCATTATCCCCTGGGTACTTATATCTGTGTTCTCTGTTTGTCTGTTGCCAGTTGGTTTTGTTTTGTCAAGCCTACCAGCGCTTTTCCCTCTGTTCCTGTCTATTGATTCTTCCTGTTTTTCTCAGTTTTGACCTTTCCTGCCCGCCCTGACCCTGAGCCTGCCTGCCGTCCTGTACCTTTGCCCCACTACTCTGGATTACCAACCTCTGTCTGACTTGACCTGTCATTTGCCTGCCCCTGTTGCTGTAATACGCATTGTTACTTCAACACAGTCTGCATTTGGGTCTTACCTGAAACATGATACCATGTGACTAGGCCTTATACCTGCTGTTGTGTATAGCCCTTGCTGTTATATACTTACCTGTGCTAGTGTAACGGATGTGAAATGGCTAGCTAGTTAGCGGTGGTGCGCGCTAGCAGCCTTTCAGTCGGTTACGTCACTTGCTCTGAAACCTAGAAGTAGTGGTTCCCCTTGCTCTGCAAGGCCGCGGCCTTTGTGGAGCGATGGGTAACGATGCTTCGTGGGCGACCGTTGTTGATGTGTGCAGAGGGTCCCTGGTTCGCGCCCGGGTCGGGGCGAGGGGACGCCGTAAAGTTAAACTGTTACACTAGCTTATACAGCCATGTCATTCATAATATAGCAGTGCTATAGCCTAAGTTTTCTTTCTCCTCTTTCCTTTCAGAACCACATAGTTAATGTCAGTTCTCACTAGGCATGACTCTCAGTTATCTGAACCGTGAGTGGTCAGATGTGTGTGTGATGTGTGAATGTGGACATCTTCTTCCATTAAACTCCCCCTAATCTGGACAACCGCCTCATCCTTCTTCTGACCAGACATTCTCTGTAGTGGTTGCTACCAGCCTTTAGCCAGCACCTAAGGTCTCTTATTACATTCATGGTCCTTCGATTCTCTACAACCCTAACCCTATTTTTCACCAGCACCTAATTAAGGATGTGCGTATGACCGCTAACTTTTCTGTAGATGGAATTTTGATGTTTACCATTATATTGTCAGATGCGATTTAAAAAATAACTGTAAAACTGTACCCTCAGCCAATTACTAACAACAACTCTCAAATGACAAAGGCTTTTCTAGTCTGAAGTACAAACTCAAGAGTGGGATTAATACCCAACTGTAGTGAGAAAGGTAATTGTGAGACATTTCACAGGTTTTACAAATGTCCAGGGCCCGGTTTCTCAAAAGCAGTTTAAGGGTAAATTCGTCATTAGAACCATAGGATCCGATATGGCTCTAAAATGAACGTGGCCTTAAGTTACTTTTGGGAAACCGGGCCTTGGAATGCAACAACTCACTCAACACACAGCATAAAGCAGAAATCTGTGTTTTTTTTCTTTTTGGACAAGTTGATAGTAGCCTCCCGCTTCAAAACGTTTTCATCCTACTGGATAAGGACCAAGCTACAGGTACAATGTTGGTTCAGTTAGCGTAGAACCAGATTAAACACTGACTTGGCATACTTTAGCGACAAATGACTTGTATTAAAAAAAGACTGGGCCACAGCGACCGTGGTCACCCTCACTGTCATTCTTCATCAACCAGTGGTTCACAAAAGGTACAAATGCAACAGGTTTTGTCTATTAGTACACACCATATCACCAACCACACATACGGTATCTTCTTCAGTCCCACGGTTGCTGCTTCAATCTGGGACCAAATACTTTGGGGTGTAGTCAAGCCAAAGGTTTCCAAGCGCAAACAAGACGGTCAAGTTCATTAGGGCAACAGAAAATGGATGGCGCCGGAGGAGATGGCTGCTGTTTTACAGGCTCCCAACCAATTGTGCAATTGTGTGTGTTTTTTCGCGTTATTTGTAACTTATGACCAAAAAGAGCTTCTGGAAATCAGGACAGCGATTACTCACCTCATACTGGACAAATAATTTTTCTTTAACGAGTCGGACTCGAAGGATTTACTTCAGACATCCGACAAGGCCCAAATCCCCGTCATTCGAATGAGAAAGAGACGGAGACATAGGTAGGTCGGGGTGCGTTGTAAGGATCCGACTGCCTCGACCATCAGTCCTATTAGCCAACGTACAATCATTGGATAAGAAAATAGACATGTTGCGATCACGAATATCTTACCAACGGGACAATATAAACTGTAATATCTTATGCTTCAACACATGGATAACATACAGCTGGCGGGTTTTACGCTGCATCGGCAAGATAGAACAGCCGCCTCCGGTAAGACAAGGGGTAGTGGTGTGTGTATATTTGTAAACAACAGCTGGTGCACGAAATCTAATATTAAGGAAGTCTCAAGGTTTTGCTCGCCTGAGGTATCTCATGATAAGCTGTAGACCACACTATTTATCAAGATAGTTTTTGTCTATATTTTTCGTAGCTGTCTATTTACCAACACAAACCGATGCTGGCACTAAGACCGCAGTCAATGAGCTATATAAGGCCATAAGCAAACAGGAAAACACCCATCCAGAGGCTGTGCTCCTAGTGGCTGGGGACATGCGGGGAAACTTAAATCCGTTTTACCTCATTTCTACCAGCATGTTAAATGTGCAACCAGAGGATAAAACCTCTAGACCACATTTACTCCACACACAGAGACGCGTACAAAGCTCTCCCTCGCCCTCCATTTGGCAAATCTGATCCTAATTATATCCTCCTGATTCCTGCTTACAAGCAAAAGTGGTCAGTTGAAGTAGTGGTCAGATGAAGCAGATGCTAAGCTACAGGACTGTTTTGCTAACACAGACTGGAATATGTTCCGGGATACTTCCGATGGCATTGAGGAGTACACCACATCAGTCACTGGCTTCATCAATAAGTGCATCGACTATGTCGTCCCCACAGTAACCGTACGTACATACCCCAACCAGAAGCCATGGATTACAGGTAACATCCACACTGAGCTAAAGGGTACAGCTGCCGTTTCAAGGAGCGGGACTCTAACCCGGACGCTTATAAGAAATCCCGCTCTGCCCTCCGACGAACCACCAAACAGGCAAAGCGTCCATACAGGACTAAGACTGAATCGTTCTACACCGGCTCCGACGCTCGTCGGATGTGGCAGGGCTTGCAAACTATTACAGATGACAAAGGGAAGCAAAGCCACGAGCTGCCTAGTGACACGAGCCTACCAGACGAGCTAAATTACTTCTATGCTAACTTCGAGGCAAGCAACACTGAAGCATGCATGAGAGCATCAGCTGTTCCGGACGACTATGTGATCACGCTCTCCGTAGCCGATGTGAGTAAGACCTTTAAACAGGTCAACATTCACAAGGCCGCAGGGCCAGACGGATTACCAGGACGTGTACTCCGAGCATGCGCTGACCAACTGGCAGGTGTCTTCACTGACATTCTCAACATGTCCCTGATTGAGTCTGTAATACCAACATGTTTCAAGCAGACCACCATAGTCCCTGTGCCCAAGAACACTAAGGTAACCTGCCTAAATGACTACCGACCCGTAGCACTCATGCTGTAGCCATGAAGTGCTTTGAAAGGCTGGTCATGGCTCACATCAACACCATTATCCCAGAAACCCTAGACCCACTCCAATTTGCATACCACCCCAATAGATCCACAGATGATGCAATCTCTATTGCACTCCACACTGCCCTTTCACCCCTGGACAAAAGGAACACCTATGTGAAAATGCTATTCATTGACTACAGGTCAGCATTCAACACCATAGTGCCCTCAAAGCTCATCACTAAGCTAAGGACCCTGGGACTAAACACCTACCTCTGTCACAGGATACTGGACTTCCCGATTGGCCACCCCCAGGTGGTGAGAGTAGGTAACAATACATCTGCTACCCTGATCCTCAACACAGGGCCCCTCAGGGGTGCATGCTCAGTCCCCTCCTGTACTCCCTGTTCACCCATGACTGCATGGCCAGGCACGACTCCAACACCATCATTAAGTTTGCAGACGACACAGCAGTGGTAGGCCTGATCACCGACAACGATGAGACAGCCTATAGGGAGGAGGTCAGAGACCTGGCCGGGTGGTGCCAGGATAACAACCTATCCCTCAACATGATCAAGACAAAGGAGACAATTATGGACTACAGGAAAAGGAGGACCGAGCACGCCTCCATTCTCATCGCCGGGGCTGTAGTGGAGCAGGTTGAGAGCTTCAAGTTCCTTGTTGTCCACATCACCACCACACTATCATGGTCCAAACAGACTAAGACAGTTGTGAAGAGAGCACGACAAAACCTATTCCCCCTCAGGAGACTGTAAAGATTTGTCATGGGTCGTCAGATCCTCAAAAAGTTCTACAGCTGCACCATCGAGAGCATCCTGACTGGTTGCATCACTGCCTAGAATGGCAACTGCTCGGCCTCCGACTGCAAGGCACTACAGAAAGTAATGCGTATGGCCCAGTACTTCACTGGGGCTAAGCTTCCTGCCATCCAGGACCTCTATACCAGGCGGTGTCAGAGGAAGGCCCTAAAAATTGTCAAAGACTCCAGCCACCCTAGTCATAGACTGTTATCTCTACTACCGCATGGCAAGCGGTACCGGAGCGCCAAGTCTAGGTCCAAAAGGCTTCTTAACAGCTTCTATCCCCAAGCCATAATACTCCTGAACAGCTAATCAAAAGGGCTACCCAGGCACCTCTTTTACGCTGCTGCTACTCTGTTTATTATTTAGTCACTTTAACTCTACATACATGTACATATTACCTCAATTACCTCCACTAACCGGTGCCCCCACACATTGACTCTGTACCGGAACCCCCTGTATATAGCCTCCACATTGACTCTGTACCGGTACCCCCTGTATATAGCCTCGACATTGACTCTGTATCGGTACCCCCTGTATATAGCCTCCACATTGACTCTGTACCGGTACCCCCTGTAAAAAGCCTCCACATTGACTCTGTACCGGTACCCCCTGTATATAGCCTTCACATTGACTCTGTACCGGTACCCCCTGTATATAGCCTCCACATTGACTCTGTACCGGTACCCCCTGTATATAGCCTCCACATTGACTCTGTACCGGTACCCCCTGTATATAGCCTCCACATTGACTCTGTATCGGTACCCCCTGTATATAGCCTCCACATTGACTCTGTACCGGTACCCCCTGTATATAGCCTCCACATTGACTCTGTACCGGTACCCCCTGTATATAGCCTCCACATTGACTCTGTATCGGTACCCCCTGTATATAGCCTCCACATTGACTCTGTACCGGTACCCCCTGTATATAGCCTCGCTACTGTTATTTTACTGCTCCTCTTTAATTAATGATTATTTTTTACTTTACACTTATTTTTCTAAAAACTGCATTGTTAGTTAATGGCTTGTAAGTAAGCATTTCACTTTAAGGTCTACACCTGTTGTATTCGGCGCATGTGACTAGTGAGATTTGATGAAATTGGATTTGCAGTGGAAAACAAACTGCAGATCCAGGCAGTTCTTGCCTGTTTTAGTCCACTTTCTTCCATTTGGTGACTAATGAACGCAACCACATTGTCCTGAGGTGGGGCAAAACCCCACTCCTACCACATAGCTGGCACATAGTTGGAAGGCTTGTGGGACTGTTTGAGATCCTGCATTCTCCACATTCCTTTGTCAGGTTTGTTTCCTGTGACAAATATACCATCAACCATTAAGGTTTAGGAACATGTTCATAAAAGGTCAATTGCACAACTGTCAAGTGACATTTGTGTTTACACTACACACAGTATGACTGAACGAATTTAGACCAATCAAAATTCAATGCAGATAATAATTTATTTAAAGGGATAGTTCACCCAAATTACAAAATACATTTTGAATATTTCCTTAGCTTGAACACAGTCTATGGAAAAATAGAGATTGCGATCTCCACACTTTGATTTTGTTTATCTAAGCTGTCACCAACTCTAAATATTGGTATTTTCTAGCCAAAAACCAATGAAAATAAATGTAGGTCTACTCCCAGCCTGAAATGTAAAGAATGCTGCAGCTACTTTGGTGTACATTGGTTTTTGGTGGGAAAATGCTATTAGCGCAGTAGCTATATACATTTTGCAGACCCTGTGTCACGCATTGTACATCATCAGAAAATTCCTTATAGCTTTACGATACATTTCTCCTCCTTTCTCTGGTGACAAGCCTCACATTGAGGTTTATTTTGGGTTCAGAAAGTAATTGAAGTTCAACAGCCGACACCCCGTCGGCGCCCTTCTCTGAGAAACACCAAACCCATGCCAATGTCCCAAAAAATGTTTCACCATTTTCATTGTGTTTAGCAACGGCTTTTCCCTAAAGACATGCCACTCATTCCATGTGATTTGGCATTGATTTCACACCAGTGCGCTGGCCTGACAACCACACAAATGTCTTTAACCTCTGTGTGTCAAATGCACTCAATTTGCGTGATGGCCTCTTGATGAATGCTTTCTGGTCATGTTCAACTATGCACTGATTCCCCATAAAATCCAAATCCCAATTATTCTGTCCCAAGGAACAACTCACGCTGGGCGTATTAAGCTCTTGCATGTGGATGCGGCATCTGTCCGACCGGGTTTGGGACCCCGGCCCAGAATCTGTCAGATTCAGTTGGGGTGGGGAGTGTGGGAATAGCTTTTGTTTGTGGGACCCTAGCCCCCCAACCCCCCACCCACCACTTTTGGAGCCTGGTAGGTGCATACGTTCTTCAAACAGAGGCATTCTGAAGCTCAAGGTTTCATGTCCTCAAGAATGTGTAATTTCCACCCCTACACTATCCTACTCCACTGCTGTGCAGCTTGATATGAAACTCTTTGGAAAGCTCTAGAATGTCTGTTCACACAGTGGCACTGGTTAGCTGTGTCAATCCTCGAGGGGGAAGCCCATCAACTAGTCTATGTGTCGGTGTCGGTGTCAGTGACAAATCAAACAAACATTTATCACAACTTCATGTGTGTATAATTGCTAAATGTCATCCGTAATCAAAGGTTATCTTCTGTGAAAAGGCTCCCCTGCTGTGTGGCAAGAGCTTCGGCTCTCTGTCCCTGCCTCTCTCTCTGCCGAGCCTCCCTCGGCCACTTCGGCTCTCTGTCCCTGCCTCTCTCTCTGCCGAGCCCCCCTCGGCCACTTCGGCTCTCTGTCCCTGCCTCTCTCTCTGCCGAGCCCCCCTCGGCCACTTCGGCTCTCTGTCCCTGCCTCTCTCTCTGCCGAGCCCCCCTCGGCCACTTCGGCTTTCTGTCCCTGTCTCTCTCTCTGCCGAGCCCCCTCGGCCACTTCGGCTCTCTGTCCCTGCCTCTCTCTCTGCCGAGCCCCCCTCGGCCACTTCGGCTCTCTGTCCCTGCCTCTCTCTCTGCCGAGCCCACCTCGGCCACTTCGGCTCTCTGTCCCTGCCTCTCTCTCTGCCGAGCCCCCCTCGGCCACTTCGGCTCTCTGTCCCTGCCTCTCTCTCTGCCGAGCCCCCCTCGGCCACTTCGGCTCTCTGTCCCTGCCTCTCTGCCAAGCCCCCCTCGGCCACGCTCCTTTTCAAGGCTAAAACTAAGCCCTATGGAGACAGGGTACTCTCTGCATGTTAACGGGATCAAATGATCATATTTCATTGGCTATTTTTTGTCGTCCCTGTAATATGAAATCCCATGCCAAGCCTGGAGTATTATGATCTGGTAATCAAGTTAATGGTGCTGGGAACGCTCTGATCTCCGTCTGGTGTTGGATTGGAGGGCAGGGGCCCGTTCTATCCAGGAAGTCTGGCTGTGTCCAAAATCCCTGGGACCCCCCCCCCCCCCACCCCACATCTCAAGTGGCCACAGGGGCCCGTTCTATCTATCCAGGAAGTCTGGCTGTGTCCAAAATCCCTGTGACCCATCCCCCCACCCCTCAAGTCACTACAGGGGCCCGTTCTATCCAGGAAGTCAGGCTGTGTCCAAAATCCCTGTGACACCCAAGTCACTCAAGTCACTACAGGGGCCCGCCACATCTGGGCTCAAATAGTTTTCGATGTCTTCTAAGTACTTTAGATGCTCTTGATTGAGCTTCCCTGGCACAATGGAACCAATAGAAGAGTTCCAAAAGTACAAACACCACCCATCAGGTAGGCTCTAGCAAACACTCAAAAGTTTATGAACGATTTTGAACCCAGATCCGGATCAGTCCACAGTCTGTCCATGTGTAAGCCTAGTCACATGATCCTCACGTTATGACAACACAAACACCCATGGCTGTACTTCACTTTGAGCGTCTTTGAATGTTTTTGCCTGTCTTTGCGTGTCTTTGCTTGTCTTTAAGGTGTCTTTGTGTGTCTTTGCATGTCTTTGCCTGTCTTTAAGGTGTCTTTGCATGTCTTTGTGTATGTTTGCCTGTATTTAAGGTGCCTTTGCATGTCTTTGTGTGTCTTTGCCTGTCTTTAAGGTGTCTTTGTGTGTCTTTAAGGTGTCTTTGCATGTGTTTGCCTGTCTTTAATGTGTCTTTGTGTGTCTTTAAGGCGTCTTTGTGTGTCTTTAAGGCGTCTTTGTGTGTCTTTAAGGTGTCTTTGTGTGTCTTTAATGTGTCTTTGCGTGTCTTTGCGTGTGTTTGTGTAACGTTCGTCCTGGAAAGAAGGGGGCCAAAACGCAGCATGGTAAGTTGTAATTTAATAAATAAACTGAACACTGAAACAACAAAAACAACAAAGAGAGTGAACGAAATTAAACAGTCCTGTCTGGTGCAGACACAAAACAGAAAACAACTACCCACAACACACAGGTGGAAAAGGCTACCTAAATATGGTTCTCAATCAGAGACAACGATAGACAGCTGCCTCTAATTGAGAACCACACCCGGCCAAACACACAGAAAAGAAAACATAGAACACCAGACATAGAATGCCCACCCCAACTCACGCCCTGACCAAACCAAAATAGAGACATAAAAAGGATCTCTAAGGTCAGGGCGTGACAGTACCCCCCCCCCCCCCCCCCCAAAGGTGCGGACTCCGGCCGCAAAACCTAAACCTATAGGCGAGGGTCTGGGTGGGCATCTATCCGCGGTGGCGGCTCTGGCGCGGGACGTGGACCCCGCTCCACCTTAGTCTTGGCCCACTTAGGTGGCGCCTCTGGAGCGGGGACCCTTGCCACTGATCCCGGACTGGGGACCCTTGCAGTGGGCCCCGGACAGGAGGGCGACTCTGGCAGCTCCGGACAGGAGGGCGACTCTGGCAGCTCCGGACAGGAGGGAGACTCTGGCAGCTCCGGACAGGAGGGAGACTCTGGCAGCTCCGGACAGGAGGGAGACTCTGGCAGCTCCGGACAGGAGAGCGTCTCTGGAGGCTTCGGGCTGGAGGCCGTCTCTGGAGGCTTCGTGCCATATCTCACCACTGGAGGCTTCGTGCCATGGATCATCACTGGAGGCTTCGTGCCATGGATCATCACTGGAGGCTTCGTGCCATGGATCATCACTGGAGGCTTCGTGCCATGGATCATCACTGGAGGCTTCGTGCCATGGATCATCACTGGAGGCTTCGTGCCATGGATCATCACTGGAGGCTTCGTGCCATGGATCATCACTGGAGGCTTCTTGCCATGGATCATCACTGGAGGCTTCTTGCCATGGATCATCACTGGAGGCTTTGTGCCATGGATCACCACTGGAGTGGAGAGACACTCAGGAGGCCTGACTTTGGGAGAAGGCACAGGACTCACCAGGCTGGGGAGACATGCAGGAGGGTTAGGGCTTAGCACAGGCACAGGACTCACCAGGCTGGGGAGACATGCAGGAGGTCTTGTCCTTGGCCGAGGCACCGGATACACTGGGCCGTGGAGGCGCACTGGAGGTCTCGAGCTAAGAGCCTGCACAACCCGTCCTGGCTGGATGGTGACTTTGGCCCTGCACGTGCGGGGCGCAGGCACAGGATGCACTGGGCTGTGCAGACGCACTGGAGACACAGTGCGCAGAGCCGGCGCAGGATAACCCGGGCCGAGGAGACGTACTGGAGGCCTGGAGAGCAGGGCTGGCACACTCCGTCCTGGCTCGATGCCCACTCTAGCCCGGCCGATGCGAGGAGCTGGGATATAGCGCACCGGGCTAAGAACACGTACTGGAGACACCGTGCGCTCCACCGCATAACACGGTGCCTGACCAGTACGACGCTCGCCACGGTAAAGACGGGGAGTTGGCTCAGGTCTCCTACCTGACTCCGCCAATCTCCTCGTGTGCACCCCCCAAAATAAATTCTGGGGCTGCCTCTCGTGCACATTTCCTCGAGCCAACTCCTCGTAAAGTCGCCGCTCCGCTTTAGCTGCCTGCCGCTCCTCTTTATGAACGGCGATACTCTCCCGCCTGTGCCCAGGGTCCCTTGCCGTCCAAGATTTCCTCCCATGTCCAGGAGTCCATTCCACCACGCTGCTTGGTCCTTTGGTGGTGGGTAGTTCTGTAACGATCGTCCTGGAAAGAAGGGGGCCAAAACGCAGCGTAGTAAGTGTTCATTGTAATTTAATAAAATCACCTGAACACTGAAACAACAAAAAACAACAAAGAGAGTGAACGAAACGAAACATTCCTGTCTGGTGCAACAACACAAAAAAGAAAACTACCCACAACACACAAGTGGAAAAAGGCTACCTAAGTATGGTTCTCAATCAGAGACAACGATAGACAGTTGCCTCTGATTGAGAACCACACCCGGCCAACCACACAGAAAAGAAAACATAGAACACCAGACATAGAATGCCCACCCCAACTCACGCCCTGACCAAACCAAAATAGAGACATAAAAAGGATCTCTAAGGTCAGGGCGTGACAGTTTGAGGCGTCTTTAAATTGTCTTTGCCTATTTCCAAACGTGAACCCCTGTTGGGAAGACTCAGATATCAGATCACATTACTCTCCCTGGCACTTTCACTTCCAGGAAGACTCCTCTGTAGGTCATTGGACACTAGCTTTTTTACCCTCTCCAAGCCCCCGCATTTCATCTCACATGTTAAATGGCTCTGCCTGTCATTGCTTAAGAAGTGACAGCGGCAGATGAGATGAAAACACTAAATCACACTCAGTACAATTAAGACAATTAAGCAAGGGGGTGTGGTCAATATACCATGGCTAAGGGCTGTGTCCTAGCACGACGCAATGCGGAGTGCTAGGACACAGCCCTTAGCCGTGGTATATTGGCAATATACCACAAACCCCCGAGGTGCCTTATTGCTATTATAAACTGGTTACCAATGTAATTAGAGCAGTAAAAATACATGCTTTGTCATACCCGTGGTATACGGTCTGATATACCCCGGCTTTCATCCAATCAGCATTCAGGGCTCGAACCACCCAGTTTATAACAAGGAGCACATAGCCTCGTTATTGTTATTTTATTGTTGCTCTTTTATTTTTTACTTTAGTTTATTTAGTAAATCTTTTTCTTAACTCTTATTTTTCTTAAAAACTGCATTGTTGGTTAAGGGCTTGTGAGTAAGCATTTCACAGTAATGTTTTGTATTCGGTGTATGTGACAAATAAAAATATATTTGATTTGAAATGAATTGACATGCAATTGTATATAAAAAATATAAAGTGCAGTTGAGCTATAAATGTATTTCTGTTTTGTAAAGACATATATATATTTATTTATTTTTACTTGGAAATGTTTTATGTTAGAATATGTATAAAATGGCCATTTGTATTAGGCTGGAATTTGAAATATTTTACTGTTCTGCACGTACACTGAACTAACTTGTCAAAGTTCTCCCCCTCACAAAAAATGCATTTTAGAATGTTATCTTTTAATCATGACTACATATTCATTTCTGAACACTCTCTTTTTGTATTTTCTTGCCAGTAGTAAACAAATCCACTGTGATAGTGAAACATATACACGTCTTCCCAGTATGTAGAGTTGAAAGGTCCAGTCTTTCCCACCAAAAGCATTTCAAATCCACCATTGTATCTTTGTTTGTGTTCGAGACAGAGGGAAATGGGAACAGAAGGAGAGCAAGCGAGAGACAGAAAAGGAGGCCAACTTGCTTTCTTAACCCAGGGGTTGATTTACTATCTATACGACTCAAGTAGGCTAGAAAGGCATTATACGTCTTAAGTGCAGAGCTGAGAATACGGAATTGTGAACAGTCAAAGAAATGTTGAAATACATAATACTTTGAAGAAAAAAAATCTTGATGAAAGGGCTGTGTTTTGTTTGTACATTTTTTTCTTCACAATCATGTGACATTCCCCCCCCCCCCCCCAAAAAAGTAAATACTGGTTCTTCATCTATAAAGTGGCTTAAATAGCCGCCATCTCCAATTATAACACAGCTACAAAGTATGCACCACACCACAGGAAACTCTGAAGGGTTCGAGATAATTCATGTTTCTGAGTCCGCAAAGAAAGTGTTTGAATCCTGGTGTTCGCCCCAAATGGCACCCTATTCCCTATATAGTGCACAACAGTAGTGTACTACGTATATAGGCGTTAGGGCGCCATTTAGGAGACAGACAGTGTATAAATCCTGACTTCAGAGAAAGCACAGCTCCAAACAATAGCAATAACCTCTTTATCCCGTCAGCGCTCACCTGATAGGAGCCGGATGAGCTACGACGGTAATTCTACACTTTGGTTTACAACAGAGCTACCTTATCAAAACAGACTGGTTAGTCTGTCTCCTCTACACTTTCATTTACAACAGAGCTACATTATCAAAACAGACTGGTTAGTCTGTCTCCTCTACACTTTCATTTACAACAGAGCTACCTTATCAAAACAGACTGGTTAGTCTGTCTCTTCTACACTTTCATTTACAACAGAGCTACATTATCAAAACAGACTGGTTAGTCTGTCTCTTCTACACTTTCATTTACAACAGAGCTACATTATCAAAACAGACTGGTTAGTCTGTCTCTTCTACACTTTCATTTACAACAGAGCTACATTATCAAAACAGACTGGTTAGTCTGTCTCTTCTACACTTTCATTTACAACAGAGCTACATTATCAAAACAGACTGGTTAGTCTGTCTCTTCTACACTTTCATTTACAACAGAGCTACATTATCAAAACAGACTGGTTAGTCTGTCTCTTCTACACTTTGATTTACAACAGAGCTACATTATCAAAACAGACTGGTTAGTCTGTCTCTACACTTTCATTTACAACAGAGCTACATTATCAAAAAGAGGGGCTTGTTCCAATAGACTGGCTGTGTTCCTTATTCCCTACATAGGACGCTACATTTGACACGGGCTACATAGGGAATAGGATGCCATTAGGGACGGAACCTGTATAAAGTTGTTCCACCTACCATGATTCACCTCCTCTCCGTGTGTGTGTGTGTGTGTGTGTGTGTGTGTGTGTGTGTGTGTGTGTGTGTGTGTGTGTGTGTGTGTGTGTGTGTGTGTGTGTGTGTGTGTGTGTGTGTGTGTGTGTGTGTGTGTGTGTGTGTTACTACTAGTGATAAGGGCAATTCAGAACCCCAAACACACCTAAAAAGACCAAAATACACACAGAGATATGCACACACACACACACACACACACACACACACACAAACACACACGTGGGAAATATCCCCACGAGGGAGAATTTTCCTTGTTTTACTATCCTTGTGGGGACTTTTGGGGATTTTACATCTCCACAAGAATAGAAGAACCAATCAACCCGCACACACACACACGCACGTACGCATGCACACACACACACACACGCACGCACGCACGCACGCACGCACGCACGCACACACACACACACACACACACACACAAACAAACAAAGTATATACCTATCAGTCTCATGCACGATATAGTCATTACAGCATAGTACCTTCAATTCCATTTACCCCTTAGTCTCCCCACTTACAATGGGACACTAAAAGGGAACCCATCCAGAAATACACCTCTCCTGCAGCCCTGCATGAGCACAACGAGAGATTAAATCACAGTACTCCTCTTCAGACTTATCCTTTCATTGACGGGGAACAATGAAATCTCTCCACCAAGCTGTTTCCTGCCCTTACCTAAACATGGAAGCTGGCCTCCTCTCCTCCTCGCATCAGCATGAAAAAAGGGGAAAAAATGTATTTATTCATTTGGTTTCCATGTGTGGGCTCTTCCTCAGGCATGTTTATCTATCAGTGAGGGATACAGGGACTGCGACCGCGGGCAGCGAGGGGATGGAATTTCCAACATGGAAAGGAAGCAGTGGAAAGCGACCATGTTTTTTTTGGCGAAACAACCAATTGTTTTTAATTCAAGAGACACGCTACCAAAAAGGTCATTCCCCCCTTCCAAAAAAATAAATAATAATCCACCAAATTACACATTCAAAAAGAGGTTTTGGCATTAAATTCAGACTTTCTTTGAGTGAGGCTCTGTGACAGTGATTTGACTAACAGCAGCAGAAGCTGTTTATGGATAGCTATTTAGATAACTACATAACATAGCTAGCTACTCATATAGCCACAGTACATGGAAACTCATGGGATGTTCTGATAATGGTGTGTTTTATCAACTGCAGAGAGACAGACAGAGAGCCACAGAGCCATTATCATTTGAGTCCACTCCACTGTCAGTGGCTCTAGCTTCCCGTCTGATACTGTTAAGAGCTGCCCGGATAGTTGTTTCCTGTTTTAGCTTTCCTAAGGTCAGAGGTCAGACTGATGGCCTACAAAGTCCCAGAGCCTCTGTCTGTCTGCAGACAATATCCTCTTTATCCAGGCCACACTGCTTTCACTCACACAGCAGTACAGCCCAAATACAACCACATCACCACAACAGCAGGACAATCTTCAATTATTTAGGGAATGTTGGTGCTGTATTTGAGATTGAGACAGAAGACAAATGTCCATGTTCTCACAAAAATTGTCATTAATGTACTATATCAAGATGGTTGCTGATTTTCTGCTGACTTGTTGAAACATTATGGGCTTGTTGTTCAGTGTTTCTATTTAAGACGATAAAAATAAAACAGGCATATGACAAAATGTGTCAAAACCTCCTAACTCATAACATTATTTTCTGACAAATAATTGAAGATGTTGTGCTGTTGTGGTGATGTGGCTGTGCTGCTCTGTGAGGGAACGCAGTGTGGCCTGGATAGAGAGGCTGTTGTGGTGATGTGGCTGTGCTGCTCTGTGAGGGAACGCAGTGTGGCCTGGATAGAGAGGCTGTTGTGGTGATGTGGCTGTGCTGCTCTGTGAGGGAACGCAGTGTTGCCTGGATAGAGAGGCTGTTGTGGTGATGTGGCTGTGCTGCTCTGTGAGGGAACGCAGTGTGGCCTGGATAGAGAGGCTGTTGTGGTGGTGTGGCTGTGCTGCTCTGTGAGGGAACGCAGTGTGGCCTGGATAGAGAGCATGTTGTGCTGATGTGGCTGTGCTGCTCTGTGAGGGAACGCAGTGTGGCCTGGATAGAGAGCATGTTGTGGTGATGTGGCTGTGCTGCTCTGTGAGGGAACGCAGTGTGGCCTGGATAGAGAGGCTGTTGTGGTGATGTGGCTGTGCTGCTCTGTGAGGGAACGCAGTGTGGCCTGGATAGAGAGGCTGTTGTGGTGGTGTGGCTGTGCTGCTCTGTGAGGGAACGCAGTGTGGCCTGGATAGAGAGGATGTTGTGTTGATGTGGCTGTGCTGCTCTGTGAGGGAACGCAGTGTGGCCTGGATAGAGAGCATGTTGTGCTGATGTGGCTGTGCTGCTCTGTGAGGGAACGCAGTGTGGCCTGGATAGAGAGGATGTTGTGTTGATGTGGCTGTGCTGCTCTGTGAGGGAACGCAGTGTGGCCTGGATAGAGAGGATGTTGTGTTGATGTGGCTGTGCTGCTCTGTGAGGGAACGCAGTGTGGCCTGGATAGAGAGGATGTTGTCAACACCCCACATCATCAGTCTGCAGAGTCTCATCGCTGTGTTTCTTCTCATACAACATGTTGTCTTACGGAGGAAGACATAGGCCTACATAGATAGCAAAGACAGATGGTGAAAAAGAATCATGTTTCTAATTGCTAGCCTTTGCCAAGGTCTCTTAAATCAACTTACAACCATTTGGATTTTCCCACTCTTCCCACAATTCATTTCACCCACTCTCCCACTCTGTTCACCTGCTATGAGTGTTCTACAATGTCTAAAATAACGTTACGTTATAATATATATATTATGAGATAAGCCGGGTCTTGAATGAATCACACTTATTCAGCTGTGAGTCATTCCCTGCTAGTACATGTTGTCACGACAACATTATATCATGAAAAACTACAGAGCTGTTGATTTTGAAAGAGGATTTTGTCGAGACATGTCAAGACATGTCAATGTCTTTCCAAGGAAGAGCATACCGATGCATGTCCTTGATATCCTAAACATTGTACTTGTCAGGAATTGGTTCTACTTTTCACATACTGAGAACTCATGTGCAAATTCAGTAAATGGGATATGTGTGTTTGGTTCCTCGATATAAGCCTCTCACTGTTCCTGGCTGCCAGTAAGGGCAGGTACAATGCCACTCATTTCAGCTTCTTTGCCGTCTTTGTGTAACCCACACAAGCTTTGGCTTGTCTGCCATTTTTCCAACACACCTAACCGTCAAACGGAGGTTCCAATGGAATGCATTTCAAAACAAAGGTGAGTCATGGTGCGATCAACATGGCACACAAGATGAATATTAATCTTCCCTCTTAAGATACAAGTGCTTCTCACTTAACACAAAGAATTTGTGCTGTCGCTCCCTTTGTGAGGTGAGAATTGTAACACATTTGTGAGCGTGTTAACACTTCGTGTTAAAGTCTCTGTGCAGTGCAACCACAAGTTGTCCCCCTTTAACATTTAACTCTTCAACTGCTGAGCTTGTGTGGTCCACTACTCCATCAAGCACAATGCATTAGGCCCATAGCCACAAAACTGAGGGGGTAAACACCCTGGACCACCAACCAACATCATCATCCCCAAATGTAAACACTAAAAGCCTGAACGCAGAACCGGCTATCACCATGGCAACGTTGTGTACATTAACTCCCCAAAGACAAATCCCAGTGCTTTTACTTTCACAGTGAATAGTGGATATATATTGTCGGGGCTCTGTGGGCTTTTGAACCAAACCCACGATGAAAGACTAGAGAAGGAGAATTGGGAAAGAGAGAAAGTTACTGTACACTCCAATCCCCGCCTGGACAAGAGGGTTATGGGCAGGGGGTTGGGTGGGTACAGCTGCTCCTAGATACAGCTGCTCTCCTTCATCAGGATAAGTGAACGGGGGAGCCCAAAAAAAAGATGAAAAACGATCCGCCTCCTTGATTTCTGGCCAAGAATAATGCTTGGAGGAGAACACTATCCAATTAGTGGTGTAATCATTAGGTTTCTAATCAGGTTAGTGCATTTTGTTATTTATCTTATGTTTGTTGTGTAGTAAATATTTCACCTTTTAGTTTCATAGTTTTTTTATTCGTTTTTTCCTGTGAAGCACATTGTGTTGCATTCCGTGTCTGAAATGTGCTGAATAAATAAAGCTTGATTTGATTTTGATTTGACAAAGGTTGGATACAATCGTTACAGACTCACTTGGTTAGAACCTGTTTATGTAGAGTATTACTGGGTTAGTATATTAATAATGTTTGGGTTCAGTGGTAGACTACACTTCCTCCTCTCTGTTCCTCAGAGGTTCAGTGGTAGACTGCACTACCTCCTCTCTGTTCCTCAGAGGTTCAGTGGTAGACTACACTTCCTCCTCTCTGTTCCTCAGAGGTTCAGTGGTAGACTGCACTACCTCCTCTCTGTTCCTCAGAGGTTCAGTGGTAGACTACACTACCTCTTCTCTGTTCCTCAGAGGTTCAGTGGTAGACTACACTACCTCCTCTCTGTTCCTCAGAGGTTCAGTGGTAGACTACACTACCTCCTCTCTGTTCCTCAGACGTTCAGTGGTAGACTACACTTCCTCCTCTCTGTTCCTCAGAGGTTCAGTGGTAGACTACACTTCCTCCTCTCTGTTCCTCAGAGGTTCAGTGGTAGACTACACTACCTCCTCTCTGTTCCTCAGACATTCAGTGGTAGACTACACTTCCTCCTCTCTGTTCCTCAGAGGTTCAGTGGTAGACTACACTACCTCCTCTCTGTTCCTCAGACGTTCAGTGGTAGACTACACTACCTCCTCTCTGTTCCTCAGAGGTTCAGTGGTAGACTACACTTCCTCCTCTCTGTTCCTCAGAGGTTCAGTGGTAGACTACACTACCTCCTCTCTGTTCCTCAGACGTTCAGTGGTAGACTACACTACCTCCTCTCTGTTCCTCAGAGGTTCAGTGGTAGACTACACTACCTCCTCTCTGTTCCTCAGAGGTTCAGCGGTAGATTACACTACCTCCTCTCTGTTCCTCAGAGGTTCAGTGGTAGACTACACTACCTCCTCTCTGTTCCTCAGAGGTTCAGTGGTAGACTACACTACCTCCTCTCTGTTCCTCAGAGGTTCAGTGGTAGACTACACTACCTCCTCTCTGTTCCTCAGAGGTTCAGTGGTAGACTACACTACCTCCTCTCTGTTCCTCAGAGGTTCAGCGGTAGACTACACTACCTCCTCTCTGATCCTCAGAGGTTCAGTGGTAGACTACACTACCTCCTCTCTGTTCCTCAGAGGTTCAGTGGTAGACTACACTACCTCCTCTCTGTTCCTCAGAGGTTCAGTGGTAGACTGCACTACCTCCTCTCTGTTCCTCAGAGGTTCAGTGGTAGACTACACTACCTCTTCTCTGTTCCTCAGAGGTTCAGTGGTAGACTACACTACCTCCTCTCTGTTCCTCAGAGGTTCAGTGGTAGACTACACTACCTCCTCTCTGTTCCTCAGAGGTTCAGTGGTAGACTACACTTCCTCCTCTCTGTTCCTCAGAGGTTCAGTGGTAGACTACATTACCTCCTCTCTCTACATCCTCTCATCCTCTCTCTACATTACACACTGTACTGGGCCTAGGAAACTTGGATCCGTTCCAGAAGTTTTACTTCACAACCCTATTTCAGATGCTATTTACCTGGTATTTAACAGGACAAATAAGCTTTTGTTTTTGTTGATTTTACAACCCAGAAAGTCTATTGTACCGTTTAGATTATGACATTTTCCAGTTTTCTTTTTGTATGTAGTTAAAGCACTTTGAGCTGCATTATACATTTCTAGTAATGTTTTCAATTTACAGTCCTAATTCAGCTACTTATTGGGACATTTAAAAATATATATATATATTTCACCTTTATTTAACCAGGTAGGATAGATGAAAACAAGTTCTCATTTACAACTAGATTAAGGTATAGTAGAGCATTATTCGATTGTACTCTATGTGGTAAACAGATAATATTATTCTAATGTAGCTTCTGTATGTGGTAAACAGATAATATTATTCTAATGTAGCTTCTGTATGTGGTAAACAGGGAGTATTGTTCCCAGAGAAGTGAAGGAGCAGCCTGGTCTCATAGACCAGACGTAACATAGTAAATGTAAATCCAGGACACTCAAATTGTTATGATATGTTATGTTTGGTATGGTTACATATGACAGAAGGTTGATAAGGGAAAAACTAAAATAGGGTGGTTGGTCGGGCTGAATGGGTGTGTGTATAACAAGAATGTTTTGTCTAGCAACCCAATCTAGCAATCACAGACAACTTAACAACTTTGCAACTACTTACTACTTTTTAGCTACTTTGCATCTACTTAGCATGTTAGCTAACCCTTCCACTAAACTTAACCTTAACCATTTCATCCTAACACCTAACCCTAACCTTAACCCAAACCTTAACCCCTAACCCCTAGCTAACGTTAGCAACAACAAATTTGAATTCGTAACATTTCATACGTTTTGCAAATTCATAACATATTGTACGAATTGCAATCCGTAACATATCATATGTCAAATTAATTAATACATAACATACATATCATACTAAATGGAGTGACCTGGTTTAACACTTAATTTGTTATGTCTGCCCCTGAGTCCAGATTGGAAGGAGGGTAGAAAGAGGAAAATGCTGAATTGCCAAGAGGGAGAGGCCGGCTGCATCCTGCAGGGGAGGGGAGGCTAATGTCAGAGGGACTGGCTTGTGTCTCCTCCCACCTGGGGTTTTTGGTGCAGTCCGGTGCCTAGTACAGCATGGTCCCTTCACTCCTCAAAACACTCCTAATCTAGCCTACCCCCCGGGACGCTCCGACCCACCGACACAGGTAGACAAATTGGAAAAAACAACTGGGGTGGGTCTCTCTTTGTATCTGCTTTTAAAGGACTTTCTGGGTTGATATCCGACCTGAGTTGGTTGATTGAGGTGTAGAATGAACTGTTTACATGCATGACAGTTTCTGTCAGTCTTTCAGTCCAACAAAGCTGCATTTCAGTATTGAAATCTTAATTTCTTGCATCCTCACAGATAAAGACGCAGTAGTATGCCTTCTTAAACATGTAAGAATTTACAGTAACATTTACAGAATTTACAGTAACATTTACAAAATGTAACGACTTTCTAACTCATGCATTACCCGTACCCATTTATAAACTGGGTGGTTCGAGCCCTGAATGCTGATTGGCTGACAGTCGTGGGATATCAGACCATATATATATGGGGCTCCCGAGTGGCACAGCGGTCTAAGGCACTGGTTCAGTCCCTGGTTCAAATCCAGGCTGTATCACATCTGGCTGTGATTGGGAGTCCCATAGGGCAGTGCACAATGGGCCCAGGTTTGGCTGGGGTAGGCCGTCATTGTAAATAAGAATTTGTTCTTATGACTTGCCTCGTTAAATAAAACAAATACCACAGGTATGACAAAACATTTACTGCTCTAATTACGTTGGTAACCAGTTCATAATAACAATAAGGCGCCTCGGGGGTTTGTGGTATATGATCAATATACCACGGCTTAATCAATCAATCAAATTTATTTACAAAGCCTTTTTTACATCAGCAGATGTCACAAAGTGTCACGCCCTGACCATAGAGAGCTGTTTATTCTCTATGTTGGTTAGGTCGGGGTGTGATTAAGGGTGGGTTATCTAGGGGAATTAGATATCTATGTTGGCCTGGTATGGTTCCCAATCAGAGGCAGCTGTTTATCGTTGTCTCTGATTGGAGATCATATTTAGGTAGCCATTTCCCCATTGTGCTTTGTGGGATCTTGACTATGTATAGTTGCCTGTGTTCACTATTATTAGCGGCACGTTTCATTTGTTCTCGTTTTTGTTCTTTGAGTTTTTCTCTTCCTATTAAAAGAGATGGAAACATACCACGCTGCATCTTGGTCCACTCTTTTCGATGAGCGTGTCACAAAGTGCTATACAGAAACCCAGCCTAAAACCCCAAACAGCAAGAAATGCAGATGTAGAAGCACGGTGGCTAGGAAAAGCTAGAAAGGCATTAACATAGGAAGAAACCTAGAGAGGAACCAGGCTCTGAGGGGTGGTCAGTCCTCTTCTGGCTGTGCCGGGTGGAGATTATAAGAGTACATGGCCATAAAGGCCAGATTTTACTTCAAGATGTTCAAACGTTCATAGATGACCAGCATGTGATTGTAGTGGGTGCAACAGGTTAGTACCTCAGGAGGTAGAGACAGCAGGTGCGGGAGAGAGAGTCGAAAACTGCGGGTCCGGGACAAGGTAGCACGTCCGGTGAACAGGTTGAAACTGGAGCAGCAGCACAACCAGGTGGGCTGGGGACAGCCAGGAGTCATCAGGCCAGGTAGTCCTGAGGCATGATCCTAGGGCTCAGGTCCTTCGGGTCCTCTGTGATGCGTCGTGCCTAAGAACAGCCCTTAGCCGTGGTATATTGGCCAAATATACTACATGGGTAAATGCAACAGAAAGATGAAAATAACAATAGCACTTCATATCAAATCAAATCAAATGTTATTTGTCACATGCGCCGAATACAACACCTTACCGTGAAATGCTAACTTACAAGCCCTTAAGGAAACTTTTGAAATGGCTATACATAACACATTCATAACATCTGACATAAAGAGTACATAACACCTTCATAAATGCTGTGTCAGCCTTAATGTATCCACCAGGCAGACATGAATGTAGCGACTGTGTAAGGGAGGTAGCATGCAGATAGAAACAGATTTATCCCGAGACCGTAGAAATATCGAACAGGAAGTGACCTCTGTCTTGGAGCTTGCTAGTGATCATCTGTTTTTTTTAGTGCTTAACGGGGGACTTTATTCTGACACACTGGTTCCACATTTATGTCATATATGACATGGATGTTACATACATATGTTATAAAGGCTGACACGACATGTGTGAAGGTGTTATGACGTCTTTATTTCAGGTGTTATGAATGTGTAATATATACCCCCTTCATAGAAAGTGTTTCCAAAATAACTTGCGATCATTGACATAAATTGTACAACTGGTTATGAATGCAGAACCTATGGGTTATGAATGTCCTGTGAAGTCCAACTTCAAATCAAGTTTAAATAAAATACCTTCAAATGTTACAGAATGCATAACACAGCTCTCTATTAAAAACAAATTAAATGAATATTCCAAATCCTGTCTGAAAGGTGACTAAACCTCCAGCCACAATGCAAAGATGGAAATAAAATTACTGGGATAGCAACAGACTAATTACAGAATTAGGTGGTGCTTATTCTGCAAAAAGCCGTTTCTCAACCACATGACTATGTGAGTTTTGTCAGCCATGGGCTAAAAGCTAATGCCCTTATTCCCAGCAGAACAATTAATAGGATTTAAACCCAGCAGTCAGTCAAGTCCTGCTCCATCCTCAGGATACGTCCCAAATGGCATCCTATTCGCTATATAATGCACTACTTTTGACCACTAATGAGGGAATAGTGCACTGCATAGGGAATAGGGTGCCATTTGGGATGCAGGTTCAGACTCCATCCCCTCAGACAGACACCATGTTGTTTTGGCTGGCTCTGAGGGCTCTGCATGGCGATTAGTCTGACAAACTAATCTTCAACTGCTATGTTTTCTCCCCAACAACAGCTTAAGGTTATGTCCCAAATGGCACCCTATTCCCTATGCAGGGCACTACTTTTGACCAGGGCCCATGCCCTATGTAGGGAATAGAGTGCCATTGGAGATGCAAAATAAGTTTTTTTCCAGAGGTATAATAAGGTCTAGTTGGCATTTTTTGTATGACATCATCACTTGTTTGCACTGTGGTGGAGTTTGTACCTGTGAAACTAATGCCACTAAAGATTTGCATTTTCCTTGAGTTCTGTAACCCACAGAGTTCTGTAAACCACAGAGTTCTGTAACCCACAGAGTTCTGTAACCCACAGAGTTATGTAACCCAAAGAGTTCTGTAACCCACAGAGTTCTGTAAAGCACAGAGTTCTGTAAACCACAGAGTTCTGTAAACCACAGAGTTATGTAAACCACAGAGTTCTGTAACCCACAGAGTCCTGTAACCCACAGAGTTCTGTAACCCAAAGAGTTCTGTAACCCACAGAGTCCTGGAACCCACAGAGTTATGTAACCCAAAGAGTTCTGTAAAGCACAGAGTTCTGTAAAGCACAGAGTTCTGTAAACCACAGAGTTATGTAAACCACAGAGTTATGTAAACCACAGAGTTCTGTAACCCACAGAGTTCTGTAACCCACAGAGTCCTGTAAACCACAGAGTTCTGTAACCCACAGAGTCCTGTAAACCACAGAGTCCTGTAAACCACAGAGTCCTGTAAGCCACAGAGTTCTGTAAACCACAGAGTCCTGTAAACCACAGAGTTCTGTAACCCACAGAGTCCTGTAAACCACAGAGTTCTGTAACCCACAGAGTCCTGTAAACCACAGAGTCCTGTAAACCACAGAGTTCTGTAACCCACAGAGTCCTGTAAACCACAGAGTTCTGTAACCCACAGAGTCCTGTAAACCACAGAGTCCTGTAAACCACAGAGTCCTGTAAACCACAGAGTTCTGTAACCCACAGAGTCCTGTAAACCACAGAGTTCTGTAACCCAAAGAGTTATGTAATCCACAGAGTTCTGTAATCCACAGTGCGGACCACCATAAAATGTAGCAGTAAATGCCTCGCTTGATCCTCCAACAATAGTCAAATTAGAGATACTGGTCATAAAACTACCACTCTTTCACGCTCTTCACATACGCTGCTGCTACTCTGTTTATTATCTATCCTGATTGTCTAGTCACTTCTACCCCTACCTACATGTACATATTACCTCAATTACCTCAAACTACCTCCTACCCCTGCACATTGACTTGTAGTTAGCCTCGTTATCGTTATTTTATTGTGTTACTATTTCCTATTTTATTTTTCTTACTTTTGTTGGGAAAGGGCTCGTAAGTAAACATTTCACAGTACAGTCTACACCTGTTGTATTCGGCGCATGTGACAAATAAAGTTGCATTTGAACCCTTTTTTTCTAAGAGTATATGGGGTTAGTTTACATAATGTATCCCACAACCACCCATTGACTGGGACCAATTGTAGTGCATAAGACCAATACCATGAAAAACATCTGAAATATGGTATGCATGGCTACAGTAGGCTGCATGGCTACAGTAGGCTGCGGTACACGTTAACCAAGCAGCGTGGCGTCCATTACAGTTGCAAGGTCATAATTACATTGAGGTTAAAAGAAGCAGTTCATTCTATGTCTAATCTAACGGTTTGCCAAAAATGATTCCTCCCAATAAGAATGGCTTCAAAACATTGTTTCCTTCATAGACTGAAACAGCTATTACCTCACGTAGCAGAAACTACCCATCCTGCAATATTTCCTGTCATTTACCCAATGAAGGAAGGAACATTTCTGTCTTTCCCTGGACTAAGTAGGAAAGTTGGAGTTTGAGAATGTTCACAGCACCAAAGTCCTGGGAATCCAGGAAGTCATTCTAGTCCAAAAAGAGAGATAACAGATAGGCAGATATTTGGTGTGCATCCCAAATGGCACCCTATTCCCTACATAGTGCACTACCTTTGACCAGAGGGCCCCAGTCGAAAGTAGTGTACTATTTAGGGAATAGGGTGCCATTTGGGATGCATATTTCCTCTCATGTTTCCTTAGTAGTGGCTATATTAAACAAGGCTAATGTTTTTCTCAGTAGACTGCAAGACTTTAACAGAGTGTGCCACTCTACTTGGCCTATTCTGTGGAATCTCAACATTTCCAAAGAAAACTAAGAATCCAGTGTCTAGCCACAGCAACATGTTGGAGCTTACATCACAAGCATGCCTTCATGCAACTCTGGTACATATAAGGAAGGAACTTTGCTCTCTGTCTCTCTCTCTCTCTCTCTCTCTGTCTCTCTGTCTCTCTCTCGCTCTCTCTGTCTCTCTCTCTCTAATTCTCTCACTCTCTCTCTCTCTCAATCTCGCTCTTTTTCTCTCTTTCTATCTCTGTCTGTTTCTCTGTCTCTCTCTGACTCTCTCTCTCTCTCCTCTAGTCGGAGTAGGTTTTTCCCTCCTTTTTATTTTATTTTTTACAATCTGTTGGTTCCCAGGGGATCCAAGCTTTATGAGACCATCTATCAAGCCCATCTATTCTTCAGAGGTTCAAAAGAGGCACCCTACCACTCCACTGTGCCACATGAGTGGCTGAGGTGCAAACATCCAACCCTGGGGTCCGGGTTGATGTTGTCGGGGGTCATCTCAAAGACACTTACAGTGGACAAAGACATATTGTACAGTGTCCGTAGACAACCCTTAGTGATGGGTTGTTTTGGTGGTGTGGGTATATTCCTACGAGGATCACCCTATGAATAGAATACATTTATTTTCCTTTCAAGAAATAGAAATATGTTTAAAAACTTTTTGTAATGTTATAATATTCCTTGTGCTGTTACAGGCTTTGGTTTTTCCATTTATATTTTGAGGTTGGATGTTAGCACGTTAGCATATGGGGCGCACCGATTGGTGTCACAGTCAATATGGTAACAGTCAATATGTGTTACCCCAGTGCTGGTTGCCATGTTGTTAGTGGGAAGGTGTTTCACCTGTGCTGGCCCAGATGCTATTTAAGAATGGCTGGCCGAGTTCTCCAGTTGTCTTGAGAGATGTGGAGAGTCAACACCTTTAGTTGACTCTCCCTACTTGATTTCTAGAAAAACATTCCTTTGTCTGATTTTCCCTGTTTTTGTTTTTCTCCACCATGTCTGTTTGCTTCCTCTCTTTAAGTTTGGTGTGGGTTTTTATTTTGTTTGCCTCTTCTGGGGTAAATTTAGTGGGCGCTCATGGTGGGTGTCTTTAAGGTCCCAGTTGCTGTTGCTAGGCAACGTTCAGTGGACACCCCCACGAGTGTCATTCAGAACCCCTCCTAAAACCCCACCTGTTTCACTTTGGTTGTTGGTCAGTGACTCTTTGTTAGTTCCCCTTTCTGTTCTTGCTGGGGAACATAACAGTATCCTTCTGCCCAGTGTGTAATTAACTTGTCTAAAGTATGGTATCTTTATAGCTTTGTCTTATTTTTATAAGTATATTATTTATATTGTTTATATTGTGTTGTCTAATTGTGTGTGATTTGTGTGTAAAACTGAGTAAAACAATGTAAAAAAAAAAAAAAAATCCTGCTTTTTCCCAATAAAACAAAAATATATATATATATAAAAAAACATAGTCATTACAGGGGAAAGGGGAGAATGGTAATCAACGTGGCTGAACATGGTGTTCCATCTGCCCGGGCATGCTTTGGGCAGGGTTTCTGAATGTCCACTCATGCATGACTAGCCTGGTCCCCGATATGTTTGTCATTTCATGTCAATTCCTTATCACGCTAAACAGTCATGATAGCACAAACAGATCTGACCAGGCTAATGCATGATGGGAGGATCATAGTTTTGCCTAATATCAGGAAATTGTTTTCCAGATCCAGGCAATACAAAGATGGTGTATTCCTCACTAGATGTGTTGACTTGATTTACAAGAAGATCTTGTCTATTACCTTCTAGGGGAATTTTGATTCGACTTTAAAGAGACCTTTCAGGGGATGAGTGGATGAATGGGTTCATGTTCAGTTTTAAAGATTAAATACTGTCGAATTTCAGGTATATTCTCTCAAATATTCCTTTCTCACAGGTGTTTTCGTCTGAATTTCTTCCGAAGGTACACTAAAAAAGTCTCTCATTTCGGCAAAGTGGCAAAAGAGCACAGCCCTCAATATAAAAGTGCTGACAAATCGATGTCTCATGCAAATCTTAACCAGGGCAGCTTGGCTTGACTCCACTCTGAGAAAACTAGTTCAATTTCTATCAACTAGCCTAGCGGAACTTCACTTCAAACGTTCATCATGTAGTAAAGATAAATCCCTCCCAAAAAAAACAGGAAGTGAGTGGTAGTGCATGTTGCGATTGGTGCGATTGTGTCGTAGATGTCCTTTTCCGTAGGAGAGGAGAAAAGGTCTTCACAAGTGAGGATGTTTGAAACCCAGCGATGTCTGAACATACCATGTGGCCTTCCCAGATGTCCGGTAGCAGCCTCAACACTAATGAGACCTCAAGGCTTCATCTGGGTGGGGGGGGGAATAAGTGACGCACGCACTCTTTTGATTTCTTCCTGGACACAGGAAAGAGGGGGCAGACAGAAGCGATGCACATTTCCTCTCTATTAGGAAATCCTGCACCAAATAGAATGTCTATCAGTTAGTTAGTTATTGATGAAATCCCAGCAGGCAAAACTGGTTGGAAAGACGTCATTATGACATATTTTATGATCAGCTCAGGTCGTTCATCATTAGATTTTCTTTTAAGACCTCTTCAACTGGTTGTAATCTGGTTGTTCTGACCAGATTAATAACCTAAATTACGTCTTTCCCTGATATCATGAGGGTTGTAAACTCGTTACCTGACGTCTTAACTTCCAGAAAACCTTTTGATAACCTGAATATAACGTCAATATGACGGACCGTGCCAAACTTTGGCCACTGGCCTGCCGCTTTATTTTGACAATGTAGGGAAAGTAAAACACATTTATAGGTGCAGTATCTACAGATTTAGCTCCAAACGGATCTTCACAACATTGTCACAAACCAACAATGGTTGTTGGAGCATTTGAGTGTGACTATTCTATTACCGTATCAAATCAAATCAAATGTTATTTGTCACATGTGCCGAATACAACAGGTGTAGACCTTACAGTGGAATACTTACTTACAAGCCCTTAACCAACAATGCAGTTTTAAGAAAATACTGAAAAAAATAACATAAGAGATCATAACATTGAGTGTAGGAGATGGTTGGAAGACTCATGACTATGGTGAATGTTGATTTGGGACTTCATGTTCCCTTGAGACCACAGAAGCTTCCACAGTTGTCGTTTTGTGTAGTGGCCAAGTATCTGTGTGTGTTCTGCCTTGGCAGCTCGTGTGGTGGTGAGTGGCTGTGAGTTGTGACTCTCTCTCTCTGCCTCCCTCTCCCCCTCTCTCTCCCGCCTTTATCGCTCCCCCTCTCTCTTTCTCCCCCTCTCCCCCCGCTCTCTCTCTCTCTCTCTCTCGCTCTCTCTCTCTCGCTCTCTCTCTCTCTCTCTCTCTCTCAGTCTCAGTCTAGTAATTATAAAGGTCATGGAGGAACAGCAGCACTGCCTTGAACCAGCTCCCAACCTTGAACCAGCTACCTGCCTTGAACCAGCACCCTGCCTTGAACCAGCTCCCTGCCTTGAACCAGCACCCTGCCTTGAACCAGCTACCTCCCTTGAACCAGCACCCTGCCTTGAACCAGCTCCCTGCCTTGAACCAGCTCCCTGCCTTGAACCAGCTACCTGCCTTGAACCAGCACCCTGCCTTGAACCAGCTCCCTGCCTTGAACCAGCACCCTGGTCATATTTATTAGGCGTGGACGAAACGGTTCAGAATAGAGTGAAACGGGGAGGTGCTACTATCTGAACTTCCAATAAGAAACATGTTTTTGTTTTATATTATGCTACAGGGTGTGGCTTAATGAACAGTTGTCTTGTTTCATGTTTGGCTCTAAAATGTGTTCATACATTTGTAGTTTTGCATTAATTAGTACTTGTTTTTTACACGCAAGACACATAACTAACAGTATAATTATGGCACCAAGACATGGATTAAATTTATTAAATTGTTCCCCCCCTCATCAATCTACACACAATACCCCATAATGACAAAGCAAAAAATGTTTTTATAAATGTTTGACATTTATATAAAAAAAACTGAAATATCACATTTACAGTATTCAGACTCTTTACTTAGTACTTTGTTGAAGCACCTTTGGCAGCGATTACAGCCTCAAGTATTCTAGGGTATGATGCTACAAGCTTGGCACACCTGTATTTGGGGAGTTTCTCCCATTCTTCTCTGCAAATTGGATGGGGAGCTTTCCTGCACAGCTGTTTTCAGGTCTCTCCAGAGATGTTCGATTGGGTTCAAGTCCAGGCTCTGGCTGGGCCACTCAAGGACATTCAGAGACGTGTCCCGAAGCCACCCCTGCGTTGTCTTGGCTGTGTGCCTTGGGTCGTTGTCCTGTTGGAAGGTGAACCTTCCCCCCAGTCTGAGGTCCTGAGTGCTCGGGAGCAGGTTTTCATCAAGGATCTCTCTGTACTTTACTCCGTTCATCTTTCCCTCAATCCTGACTAGTCTCCCAGTCCCTGCCTGCTGAAAAACATTCCCACAGCATGATGCTGACACTACCATGCTTCACTGTAGAGATGGTGCCAGGTTTCCTCCAGACGTGACACTTGGCATTCAGGCCAAAGAGTTCAATCTTGGTTTCATCAGACCAGAGAATCTTGTTTCTCATGGTCTGAGAGTACTTTAGGTGCCTTTTGGCAAACTCCAAGCGGGCTGTCATGTACCTTTTACTGAGGAGTGGCTTCTGTCTGGCCACTCTACCATAAAGGCCTGATTGGTGGAGTGCTGCAGATATGGTTGTCCTTCTGGAAGGTTCTCCCATCTACACAGAGGAAAAACCGGAGCTCTGTCAGAGTGACAATCGGGTTCTTGGTCACCTCCCTGACCAAGGCCCTTCTCCCCCGATTGCTCAGTTTGGCCGGGCGGCCAGCTCTAGGAAGAGGTGGTTGTACCAAACCTATTCCATTTAAGAATGATGGAGGCCACTGTGTTCTTGGGGTCCTTCAATGCTGCAGAAATGTTTTGGTAGCTTTCGCCAGATCTGTGTCTCGACACAATCCTGTCTCGGCGCTCTACGGACAATTCCTTAGACCACATTGCTTGGTTTTTTGACATGCACTGTCAACTGTGGGACCTTATATAAACAGGTGTGTGCCTTGTCAAATCATGTTTAATCAATTGAATTGACCACAGGTGGACTACAATCAAGTTGTAGAAACATCTCAAGGATGATCAATGGAAACAGGATGCACCTGAGCTCAATTTTGAGTCTCATAGCAAAGGGTCTGAATGCTTATGTAAATAAGGTATTTATGTTTTTTATTTGTAATACATTTGCAAAAATGTCTAAAATCCTGTTTTTGATTTGTCATTATGTGGTATTATGTGTAGATTGATAAGGAAATAAACCAATTGAATCCATTTTAGAATAAGACTGTAACGTAACAAAATGTGGAAAAAGTCAAGGGATCTGAATACTTTCCGAATGCACTGTAACACAGACAAAAAAAACAGACAATTCAAGGATTTCTCATGACTTACTTACCTGGGGTATGTTCAAACCTCAATGGGATGTGTTTAATCAAATCAAATCAAGCTTTATTTATACAGCACATTTCAGACATGGAATGAAACACAATGTTCTTCACTGGAAAAAACGAATAAAAAAACAATGAAAATAAAATCTGAAACATGTACTACACAACAAACAAACATAAGGTAAAAAATGAAAGAATGACACAAACTGAACAACTAAAAGGAAAAGCAAAGCTAAGGTATGTTTTAAGATCTCTTTAAGATCTCTTTTAAATATGTCCACAGTTTCAGCCCCCCTCAGGTTCTCTGGCAGGCTGTTCCAGTGGCTGGAGGCATAGTAACTAAAGGCTCTCTCTCCATGCCTCTTGGTCCTAGGCTTTTAGATAGTTAAAAGGCCAGTGCCAGAGGATCTGAGGGACCAACTTGGTACATAACTTAAAAGCATATCCGACATGTATTGGGGTGCACAATCGTGGGTTGATTTAAAAACCAATAGAAGAATCTTACAGTAAACCCAAAAGGCTACCAACAACCAAAATGTCACATTCCGACGTTACTCCAAGTAGCTTATTATTCGTAAAAATTCCACCACACACCTAGTTCAAGTGGCTGTCATGGTAATGTGAGACCCAGCCATACCCTGTAGATGCTTTGGCCTATAAAAAAAGGGTTTCCATGGTAATATATTATTTCTGAAAAAGGATACACAAATCCTTTGATCCTGAACTCTTTCACATAGAACACTAGAGACGTCTGTGCTTTTTGTTATCCTCCTCCCTACCCTTCAGCATAAACAACATGCCATTGTTGTCTCTATGGTGGACTCACCAACACCATATAACACATTTGTTCTACCCCAACACCTGTAAACAATGTTCAAACGGTACTTTGAAGAGCCACCTCCAACGTGAGGCATCACTCAACTTGCCCATCGCTCAATAAAGGTATTTTGGACAGCGTGACTCCCCTCTCTCTGGGTATCCAGATACATCAAGACAATAGGCTTACATACACACTGCTTTCAGATAATAATGCCACAGACCTGGGTTCAAATAGTATTTTGAAATCTTCCAAATACTTAAGCTGCTTGATTGGTCTTGCCTGGTGCAAATGGGAACCAATGAAATTGTCCCCAAAGTGTAAACCCGCCCAACAGGCACTCCAGGGAGGCTCAAGTCAATCCCTTAAAGTATCTGAAAGATTTCACTGTTTGACTGTTTCACTATTTCAACCCATGTCTGTTATGGGATGAGCAGAAGCCTTTCCTATAGAGAGGGCGAAAGCTGTTTTCCAGTAAGTGTGCTCCAGCAACGGGTTAAGAGATACGTTTGCGCTTCTTACCCCTGTTGTTGTGCCATCTGGCCCTCAGTATGTGCCCCGGGTAGTTGTCTGGAGAGATCGGCCAATCAGAGCCAGCCTGCTGCCTAGTGCCCCAGTCCCACAGGAAATGATCCGACACCACTGTGCCAGGAGGGCTGCAACCACCCCGCCCCCAGCGATACTCAGGATGTCTCAAGATGTCAAGCTGTGGTCATGCTTCAAAGTGAAGTCTGTGATATCTAGTAGCTATACGTTTGCTGCTCCATATTTGAGCTTGAATTTTTATGATCTGTAAAACTTTAGATAGAAGGGTAAACACCTCTCTGTGTAGAGCAGAAATATTAGGCTTGAAAAGAAGTCTCGCCACATGTTTGTGTGTCCGCCAAAATCACGTGCACTGACAGCGTTGTGATTCCTACTGTGCTCAGGGTCAGTGTCTCGTTCCCAAGGTCTCTGATATCTCCGACCCGCCAGACAGGAATGATACTTTGTACCAAGTACACTAGTACAGTAGTATGCTATTGTTTTTCTCCTTGAAACCAGGCTCTTCGGGACATTCCCCAGCCTGGTTACTCTACTAGCCTACTATAGACCATAGAGACTTGACCTCCTGTTTCATTAAAACTATGAACAGTGATTGCTACTGTGTGTCCAAGTGACTGTTAAAAAGCTGTTATCACCTCCTCATTCAGTTTCTGTTTTCATACAGCCCAATGCCCGACCATAATACGTTTTGGTATGCGTCCCAAATGGAAACCTATTCCCTGTATAGTGCACTACTTTTGACCAGATCCTTATGGGGAGGTAGTGCACTACTTTTGACCAGATCCTTATGGGGAGGTAGTGCACTACTTTTGACCAGAGCCCTATGGGAGCCCTGTGTGCCCTGATCAAAAGTAGTGCACTATATATGGAATAGGGTGCCATTTGGGACACAGCGGTGGTATTGCTTTTGCAAGATTGACATGTTTGCTCCCACTTTGCTATTACAGGAAAATTAACATCATGTCGTTACCCCTCGGCCTGAAACACAACACCTGCCCTGGTTTTATGGGATGTTGATGAATAACTGCGAAAAAGCCGGGTTCCCACCGAACACAAAAAGCGCTTTTATTTGTCCAGCTGTGAAGCAAGCCACCACTGCATATTAACAAGAGAAAAATAAGAAAATAAAAAAAAGTTTCCTATTTTTGGGATCTGGCCAGAGTGAAAGGTCAGGAGAGGACAGAGTGAAAGGTCAGGAGAGGCCAGAGTGAAAGGTCAGGAGAGGTCAGAGTGAAAGGTCAGGAGAGGCCAGAGTGAAAGGTCAGGAGAGACCAGAGTGAAAGGTCAGGAGAGGCCAGAGTGAAAGGTCAGGAGAGGCCAGAGGGAAAGGTCAGGAGAGGCCAGATTGAAAGGTCAGGAGAGGTCAGAGTGAAAGGTCAGGAGAGGCCAGAGTGAAAAGTCAGGAGAGGCCAGAGTGAAAAGTCAGGAGAGGCCAGAGTGAAAGGTCAGGAGAGGCCAGAGTGAAAGGTCAGGAGAGACCAGAGTGAAAAGTCAGGAGAGGCCAGAGTGAAAGGTCAGGAGAGGCCAGAGTGAAAGGTCAGGAGAGACCAGAGTGAAAGGTCAGGAGAGGCCAGAGTGAAAGGTCAGGAGAGGCCAGAGTGAAAGGTCAGGAGAGGCCAGAGTGAAAGGTCAGGAGAGGTCAGAGTGAAAGGTCAGGAGAGGCCAGAGTGAAAGGTCAGGAGAGGCCAGAGTGAAAGGTCAGGAGAGGCCAGAGTGAAAGGTCAGGAGAGACCAGAGTGAAAGGTCAGGAGAGGCCAGAATGAAAAGCCAGGAGAGGTCAAAGTGAAAGGTCAGGAGAGGCCAGAGTGAAAGGTCAGGAGAGGCCAGAGTGAAAAGTCAGGAGAGGCCAGAGTGAAAGGTCAGGAGAGGCCAGAGCGAAAGGGCAGGAGAGGTCAGAGTGAAAGGTCAGGAGAGACCAGAGTGAAAAGTCAGGAGAGGCCAGAGTGAAAGGTCAGGAGAGGCCAGAGTGAAAGGTCAGGAGAGGCCAGAGTGAAAGGTCAGGAGAGGCCAGAGTGAAAAGTCAGGAGAGGTCAGAGTGAAAGGTCAGGAGAGGCCAGAGTGAAAAGTCAGGAGAGGCCAGAGTGAAAAGTCAGGAGAGGCCAGAGTGAGTCTTAATTAAAGCTGATCTGCAACATCAAAAGGCCTTTTCTAATGATAGAAGCTGGGAACACAAGGCACCACACAGTAACAGAACATTTCTAATGATAGAAGCTGAGAACACAAGGCACCACACAGTAACAGAACTTTTCTAATGATAGAAGCTGGGAACACAAGGCAACACACAGTAACAGAACTTTTCTAATGATAGAAGCTGGGAACACAAGGCACCACACAGTAACAGAACTTTTCTAATGATAGAAGCTGGGAACACAAGGCACCACACAGTAACAGAACTTTTCTAATGATAGAAGCTGGGAACACAAGGCAACACACAGTAACAGAACATTTCTAATGATAGAAGCTGGGAACACAAGGCACCACACAGTAACAGAAACCAGAATATAACAATTGGCTTATAAAAGAAGTGTCAAAATGCCACCTGGATAAACCATCAAACAATGACATTTTTTTTAGGCGGTATATCTTTACGAAAACTTTAACCTCTATCGAGGTGGACCTTGAAAGGTCAATGTCTAAAGACAATTTTCCTTTGAGGTCAAAACATGGTAGCTTATCAACTTTAAGTAGTGCATTGGTGCAAATCCTGTTTAGTGCACAACAAACTGCTGTACTGTGCATGACCACCAGGTGGGGCAAACATTGAAATGATACAAATGTTTATCTTGAACCACGTCAGTATTTGTCGGCACGCTGTAAAGTATTTAAAGTGGAAAACTCAATACTCAAGTATAATAATATTAGACATTGAGGCAAACATAAAGCAAAGCAATAGGAACAAACACTTTTCACGAAATCCATGCTGTGTTCAATTTCATTCAAATATAAACTTTAGGCTTTACCCAAGTTTGTTTAAATTGGCATCTCAAGTCCAGACAAAAGACAATCAGAAGTGGTTATTGCCTTGGCGAGTCTTCATCAGACACCATTTGTGTATTTTTCTACTTTCTCTTTGGGCGTAGGTGTCCACGGTGCCGTGGGCGGTTTGTCCCTGTCGTTCTACCAGATCAGACTGTTTGCTTGCAGACTGGTTTGACTGTTTACACTGGCTCTTATCCATAAGACTGGAGTGTTTGGGGATGCGTGCTACAGCATAATAGACAAGCGAGGTGCGTCACAAACGTCACCCTACTTCCTACTGGTTAAAAGTAGTGCACTACATAGGGAATAGGGTGCCATTTGGGATTGAACCAGGCACCGATGAAGCCAGTCATGTTCTGTTCACTAAGGTCACACCACAGACAAAAACCACACCTTAGGACTGACTGGCAAGGCAATAGAGAACTAATGGAATGTCAGACGATTATATTATTATGGCAAATAAATGGTGTAAACATCCATAGAAAAGTCACAATGGACTTTTTTTGTGTCATCTTTGATTGTTTTGAATTTACTCTATGTGCTGATGTTGCACTGATGTTGTACTGCCATTGTACTGATGTTGTGTCTGTAGGCCTATAGTGTTTTACAATCAATTGATCAATCAATTGATCAGGTCATCATTGTAAATAAATATTTGTTCCAAACTGAATCGCCTGGTTAAATAAAGGTTAAATAAAATAAATAAATAAAAACAACCAATCAATTAATCAAGCATTATTGCTGAAAAAAAAATATTGCTCAAAGAAGGTACCCTGCCCTCCAGCTATGACCTTCCTCCTGCCTGGCCTAGTTACTCTGCTTTTAGATAACCTTTAGTGTTGGTCTGAGCTCTCTCTCTCTCTCTCTCTCTCTCTCTCTCTCTCTCTCTCTCTCTCTCTCTCTCTCTCTCTCTCTCTCTCTCTCTCTCTCTCTCTCTCTCTCTCTCTCTCTCTCTCTCTCTCTCTCTCTCTCTACTCTACTCTACTCTACTCTACTCTACTCTACTCTACTCTACTCTATACTCTACTCTACTCTACTCTACTCTACTCTACTCTATTCTCCACTATGCCGCCTTTGTCCAACCCTCTGATGACTGCAAATCAAAGTTTACTGCAGAGGGAAAAGGGCCCCCTTTTGTATTTTCCTTTCTTTCTCCTCCATGCCTCGTCCACACTCCCTCCCCCTTTCTTTCTCCTCCATGCCTCACCCACGCTCCCTCCCCCTCTTTCTCTGGCTTCACAAATCACAAAAATGGCAGCTTTGTGTCAGGTCATGTAAAACGAGCGTACATCAGTTTCTTCTTCGTCTTGGTGAGGAAGGGCTGTTAGAATACAGAAGGGCTATTAGAATACAGAAGGACTATTAGAATACAGAAGGACTATTAGAATACAGAAGGACTATTAGAATACAGAAGGACTATTAGAATACAGAAGGGAAATTGAGTAGAAAATGTGAAAAGAGAAATGAGTTGATGATTTCAAATGAAGATGTTTAACAAGAGAGAACACAATGAGAACATAATGTCACATTTTGAGGTCTGTAATGGTCTGACATGTCAGACACATTATATCACCCAGCTCCTGTTCCGTCTGCCTAGAGGTTGGTGGGGTCCAGACAATGTGTTATAACACATGCACAAACACAGAAGTAAATCTCAAGCGTTCTCCTGTTCACAAACTGTAGTACTACAAGCAATCTTTATTTCCCCTTAATTAACTAACTATGACACAGTGTAAAGGTCATTTCTATACTTTTTTGGCCCAGTGACTGTGTTGGCCTAGAGAACTAACACAAAAGGCCTCAGTGCTCTTTAATCAGTAGCAGATTCCATCAGTCAAGCAGTTCCAAAGGAACAAGGGTCCAGGTGAACAGGTCGATGGAAGGGGATGAAAGGGTTCAGGGAGGAGGGAACTCTGGGACAAAAGAAAATGAGAAACTCTCCCTTGATTTGTTTGCCAAGTAGAGCGATTGGGTTCAGCCAAATCCTCCGTAATTCCATTAACTTGAACCCCAGCGTGTCTCCAACCGAATTAACAAAGTGGAGGAAGAGAAAGGCTGCCAACAGCCCCACAAAGTACAGGCACTTGGGGCAGGGCTTAGATTAGAGTGGACTGGCTTACTGTGGGGGAGTGATGGGTAAGGCAGGGGAGGTCCGCGGTAGGTCCTCCCTTTTTCGGATTTTGTCTTTAAATTTTTGAGATAGAAATGTGAAAGATTAACCCATTCTTGAGAGACTTTTAACTTGACTTATTTCATAAGGCATAGGAAATGACAAATGTTTTTCTTTAAATGTAAGCGTAGAGGAGGACACAGCATACAACCAGCATACAGTATAATGACAATGGGACCAAAAAAAACAAGTCCGTCTGTCTCTGTGTCAATCTGTCTAGAGATCTACTGTATCAATCTATTGCAAGTTTGTTATGCCAAACATTAAGGAATGGTGTTTCTTGGACATCTCTTGATCTGGGCGGTTGCATGGTGCTTGGCTAACATCTATGGACGCCCGGGCTTCTTTCTCAAACACTTCCTGAACAGAAGCTTGCCATCCAACTCAGCAGTAATCTGGAAGTTGGCCTGTGATGGCCGTCCAAATGCACCCTGCTGATATTGGAATGTTTGTTGAAGATATTTCAAAAGATTTTAGTGACATATTTGCTGCATCAGTTGACACAAGGTTGTGCTTCGATTGGTTGGTTATCAGGGTGTCTGTTCTCAAGACAATGTTAGCTCACTGAGCCTAAGTGTCGGAGACTTCTGGGAAAATATCTCTGTGCCTGTATTCATAAATCATCGCAGAGTAGGAGTGCTGATCTAGGATCAGGTTCCACCTCTTATTCATAATGATTTAAAAGGCAACACTGATCCTAGATCAGATCAGCACTTCTACCCTGAGACGGTTGAATATGGGGCAAGTTTCACGTCCCAGACAAGGTAACTCATCGTCACAGGAGCGTAGTTCGACGAAGCACCTCTTGCTACACTTGCAAAGAAAACAAGTGAGAAGTAACAGAGGGCTGTGTGTCTGTCTGGGACAACATAGTGATCTCTGGGAGAGGTGTACTGCTGACATACCAGGCTCATCACACACACACACACATACACACACACACACACACACACACACACACACACACACACACACACACACACACACACACACACACACACACACACACACACACACACACACACACACACACACACACACACACACACACCCTGCCTGTCTGGGCCTGGCTGAGGGCAGACGTCTCCCACACTACTGACTCTCTCATTTAAAATTCCAAAGGAACAAAAGAGTCTGCCCACAGGGGAGCAAAGACAAACAACCTGCCTACAGTGGGTGCAAGGTCCTTGGCAAAAAGCCACTCACTGTAAAGTTTTTAAAAAAGAGAGAGAGAGAGAGAGAGAGAGAGAGAAATAGCTAAATTTTAGTCCTTTTTTCTTTCTTCTAAAAGGCAGTGGGAGAAGTCCTCACTTCAACCCAGTCCTCACTCCCACCTCCTCAAAGGAATGTGTTAATGATTCCCTTCATGGAAGATGAAAGGGGCTATTGATAAATATAACGTAAACACATCTGTTCGTCTCAAAGGTCCCCGCTCTGACAATAATGTCCCCTGCCTGGTCAACACGGGTGGAAGTGGAGGAAACAGACAGATATCAAGATGGTTGTTGCACTGCTGATACTACTACTATAACTATTACTACTACTATTACTACTATTACTACTATTACTACCACTACAATGA